>NC_140184.1:61539243-61645269 GCF_963971535.1 Notolepis coatsorum | reverse complement strand
GGCGTCGAGAGCGCCCTCCCCCGTCTCGTGGGGTCTCTGCTCCGCGGGGGCTTCGCCGGGCGGCTCCGGGCGGCAGGAGGCGGGCCCTGTTCAGATCAAGGCGTGGGGTTATTTCAATACCACATTCAGAACTGTATCCAAAGCATTTCGAAGTCACTCACCTCCGCCATAGTACAGTGTCCCCCCCCCCCCCCTCAATGTACAGTTTTGCTTGTATATACAGTGTGTCTCCCCCCCCCCCCAACCACCTCCAATGTAGATTACCCAGTATGGTTGTCAATATCCCAGTGTACCCAACCCCCCCCCACCCAACCTCCTCCAATGTACAGTTTCTACGTCAAATGTATATACTCCCTTTTCTTGACTCCTTCTGTATCACAAACAGTACTGTATTTGCAAATCTGGTATGTCATAAATGTATAGATGTAGCAGTACTGACTATCTGTATGTCATAAATGTCTATATGAATTGAAAATGGGGGACCCTGATGTAAACAAGACGAAAGTCTTTCTCTGGTCTGCATCCCCTTAACAATTGTGTGTATTGAGCTGTACTGTATTGTACCCATTCTGCAATCTGTTAATAAAGTTTTCAATCAATCAATCAATCAATGTATGTCATATATGTCCTGATGAATTGAAAATGGGGGACCCTGATGTAAACAAGACGAAAGTCTTTCTCTGGTCTGCATCCCCTTAACAATTGTGTGTATTGAGCTGTACTGTATTGTACCCATTCTGCAATCTGTTAATAAAGTTTTCAATCAATCAATCAATCAATCGCTCTCTCAAGCAGTTCTTCGTCGAGCGTTCGACGGGGTCACCGACGGGTTTCGTTACTCACCTCCTTGCTGATCCGACGCTGGCGGGGCTTCGAGGGACCGCAGGGAGCCTGTGACGGAGCGGGGGGGGGAGTGGAGCTCTTCCACCGAAGACTCAGGACTGTCTGACACCGGTGCCAAGGAGATCTGGGTGTCCAGGTCCAAGAAGGGAGAGAAGGAGAGCCTGGCCGGGTCGATGTCCTGGAGTTGATTAATGATGTCACTGATGGACTCCTTCACGCTGTCCATCTCCTTCACGTCCTGAGGCTCCGCGGCCGGACGCCCTGCTGTGGTGGTCATAGTGGCACAGCCTAGAAGGAGTCACGTGTGTTCATGGCATGATGGGTATAGCGGGAGGCTGCAATTCGAAACTGGCCACCGTAAATGCCCAAAACCCCCACCACCTCCTAATAGACAGTCTCCTCCCCACCGCATGTATATATTCCCTCCCCGCCGTATGTGTATTTCCCTCCCACCCACCCACCCCCCCCCTCCTAATGTACAGTCCCCTCCCCATGTATATACTCTGTCAGGATCTAGGGGTAACAGTGCTGTATATTTGAATACCGTTTATGTCACAAATGTATCAGTACTAAATACCTATATGTCCCTATGCCATAAATGTCATGTATGTTGTGTATGTCATAAATGTCTATATGAATTGAAAATGAAAAAAAAAAAAAAAAAAAAAAAAAAGCTGATAGCTTCACGATGGATTCAACCGGAAAAAATTTGGTATGGATTCTTACCTATCTCGATGTGATTTATCTAGAGATATCTACAGCAAGAATTTTAGGTATCAGTGAAACTAACATTGCAATTTGGTTAGAAGTGGTGGAGAGAATAAAAGCTAGCATATGAATTGTAGTTCCTGGTTAGAAACGAATGAAAATGGATGGATTATCCAAGTGGGGGTCCGGGGGGGGGGGAGAGCGAGCAAGAGCATAATTATGTATTGTATTGTATTGCAACTTTGCAAGTATTAGGTATATATATCCCGTAAACTACATTTATATTATATACATTTGAAATGTATAATCCTGTGATTTACTTAGGATATTTACTGTTAATGCTTGTGTGTCTAAATTTATGTTATGTTTAAAAAAATAATTAAAACACTTCATACCTAAAACTCAGCCAAAGGGAACCTGCCATTGAATTCAGTATGGGCAAGCAGGTGATGGATTATATGACCCATCTAATACTGATGTCCCGAATGTAATTAGAATCAGAAAAAGTCAGAAAGAGTGTCCTCTTACCAATGGCCATAGCGTGTGTCACACATTGTACATAGCATGACTATAGAAGCTTTGTCCTTTAAAGACAAAAATGTCTTCACCTCTGAGTTGTTATTTGAGCTTCAGCCGACCCTCACTCCTTGAATAATTGTAAAGCGATTTGGATAAAAGCGCTATATAAATGCAGCCATTTACCATTTGACATACGTATAACTGCCATAATAAGGAATAACATAGGCACCGTTTTATTTGTATAAAATTGTGACCCACCTTTTATGTTGGCTGTTTATTATTTTGTATTTTGGTGTCAATGGAAATATTCTATTTGGGTCAGAGACATTGTATTGTAGACAACTTAACCTATGTTACTTCAACCCAGTGTTCAGCCAACTTAACTTAAAGACCTATGTTCATATGAATTTAGTTTGAGTGTTATTGTGTTAAAGTTGGAACGTGTGACGTCAAGGAAGTATTAAATATCACACTCCTACACAGAAAGTTAGACGACGTTCCACTGTCAACAGGCTATGACAAACAGGCGTAGAGTATAGGAATGTGCTCAATGAAATTATGAAAACTTTTTAAATATATACTGTTATCAAGGCTTTTGCATGTATATATATATATATATATATATATTTATTTATCTACATCTGTATGAATATCTGCATACAGTATATTCCTGTTTACATACCTGTATACATACCTTTATATACTATATCTGTATTATATCCCATACCTAGTCTTGTTAGTTATACCACTGGCCAGTATGGCTTCTACCATAGTGTCCTCTATCACTATACATAATAATACGCATACATCAGATTAGCATATTTATTCAGTAGCTTTGTTATATATATTCCAGTTAATCACTTGTAATTATTGTTAATGCACTTTACTGTTGCATTGCACTCTGGTTAGATACCAATACATTTTTGTTGTACTAACTATACTGTATGATGACAATAGATTTTAATCTAATCTATTCCGGGAACTGTTCATTACTCACTAAAGTCTTGATATTTTTCATTTTCATAATTTCACTGAGCTGTATTTAATACTTTCTGGACTATGTGACATCCAACTCTCTAACTCAAAAAGTCTAAAACCAAATGAATACAAAACAGATAATTCATCTGCTTTATTTTTCTCTGTGGAGTGTTCCTTTAATTTAAAGATGATGATGATGATGATGATGATGATGATGAAGACTTTATTCCAGACTCAAGGTCCATATTACACATATAAAAACAATACAAAAACAAGGACAAGATGGCGGTTAGGTGGCCGAGCGGAGATTGCGTTCGTCACCAGCCCCGGAGCTGAGCTGGATTTGCCTGTTCGAATCCAGCTCACAGCTCCGGGGTTGTCACCAGCTTGGCTGGCCGTCTGCACTGATACAATTGGCTGTATCAGAGGGTGGGAGAAGCTGGCGGGGTGGGTCCGGGTCGTTGTAAACAGCGACTCCTACAGTTCGGTCGGGGCGCCTGCTAAGCGCGGATTGGACGTGAGGGGGATAGTGTGGTCCTCCCACACGCTACGCCCTCTCGATGAGAATCCGCGCTGCCAGGTGAAAAGAAGCGGTGATTGGCTGGACGTGTGTCGGAGGAAGCACGTGGTAGCCTCCACTCTCCCAGATGATCTGACTGTGGGGGGTAAGTGCGCAGCGACCAGGAAGGGACTGGGAATTGGCATACGACTAACATTGTGATGGGAGAAAATCGGAGGAAAATGGAGGGGGAAAAAGACCAATAAAAAAAAAAAAAAAAAACAAGGACAACAACGTAGATTAAAATAGTAATACATAAAGGCATCGGTTCCAATGTTTCCACAAACCAGAGGAGTACCTTGTATCGCTTTGTTTGACAGTAATGGCACCTATTATCGTGTTTTTTTTTACTCTAATAGTCGACACATACATTTAAACATCAAGTTCCTCAGCAGAGCATGGAAGGTGGGGACATTTTTTGTCACAAACATATAGCTTGCACTAGTCCATCTTGGGAGTAAGGAGGATCCTAAATGCATCATTATATGCTACCTGCAGTTTTTTTTTACAGGAGTACAATAGGCTCTGAACAGGCTTATTTTCACATTATCTGTACACATATAACATTTCCGTGCCAGCATATTTGGCCTGTGCGCATACAGTTTGCAGCACTGGTGCTGCACATCAACATCATCACACATGTCATCACCAGTGATATTGTGACCCAAATATTGCACACTCTTCACCACATCTAGAGCGCAGTCAGACAACAAGAAGAAGGGAAACTTTTGCTTCTGGTCCTCCTTAGTTTTCACAATCATAACTACACTCTTGTTAGGGTTGAAGTTGATATCATGTTGTATACCATACACAGAGCAGACTTTAAGCAATTGCTGTAAACCAGCACTATAGGGGGACAGTATGACTAAATCAGCAACATAAATCAGGTGATTGATAAGACTCTCCCCCACCATGCATCCAGTCTTACATTCTTTAGGTTTTGTGGAGAGATCATCCATATATACATTGAACAGGAAGGGAGACAGAATCCCTCTCTGTATTACTTGGTTCGTGCAGCACCTAAAACAACGCTACATACCCACTCTATAACACAGTGCTTCTCAAACTTTTTCTGTCAGGCCCCCCTTTGGCGGACCAAAATATTTTGGGCCCCCCCCCTCGCCCCAACAAAATAGTCATGAAATGGGCCATGTTTAAATGTATTGAAATAACACCAATATCGTGACCTTTCAAATTGTGCAACCACTTTACAACTGTGCAATTGTGCAACAACATAACAATACAGTCCAATACACACTCAAAGACTGTGCTTTTTTAAAAATATAGACATCTTGTAACATCAACTGTCTTGACGCTAGCGCCTCTGTGAATTTACAGTGCGTCCATTGCGCGTTTGGCGAGACCCCCTTGATGAGTGCCTGTAGCCCCCTCCTTTTCCCTGCCATGGCCTGCGCACCGTCAGAGCAAAAGCCCACACAGTTCTCCCATTTCAGTCCATGTTCTGTCAGGTAACTGTCAATCATTTTGAAGAGCTCATCAGCTGTCGCTCTGTTTTTGACATATTTGCAAAACAGCAGATCTTCACTCAGTGACTGGGAATTTACAAAGCGAACATAGGAAATAAGCAAACAGTCTTTATTGCTGTCAGTCTTTGACAAGGCAACATGCATGTCATCCTCAAGGCTCAACTTGGCCCTATATTTTGTTTTCAGAGCTGTCATGGATGAAAAGCCAGCTTCACACAGATACTGTATGTGGTGCTGAATGGTATCAACACCTTAACTGCTGCATCATGAGATACTTGGTGGGCCATGAGATGAGATACTTGGTACTCAGCACCACACTCTGAAACTAGCTCTCCAGGTGGTATCAGATGAGATTTCAAAGAGTTCTTACAAGAGTTTGGATGGAGATGTGTCAGGAAGCTTTGTCTCAATGTTGTCTGTAAAGTATTTTTTTATCCAGAGTAACTTGGTGATCCTTTTCTGTGTTTTATTAAATAATGATTTTCAGATTTTGAGAAATGGTATTTTCATGGAGAACAGTGCAGCTGCAACAGATAGCACTTTAGTGATACTTTTCTGTAATAAAAAACATTTTTTTTTTTTTTTATAAATCTCATGCCCCCCACTTTGAGAAACACTGCTATAACACAACACATCCATGTAAAGACTTCTGTTAGCTTAAAGGGGAACTATCTTATAAATGGCCCTTTTGAGTGTTTAGCATTGTTTCCTAGCTATGTGAACTTATATTAATATGATCTATGTCTCAAAATTCTCATATTGGCGCATTCTTCCAATTCTCCTCTCACAATATTCACCCTCACTGAACTGAGTCGTTTGAAAATGTGCCTATATGTGATGTCATAAAGACACCGCTGCATGTTAATGTTGAGATAGACGACGACGCTCCGCAGTGGTTTAGGTGGCACCTGCAGCCCAGGCTCAAAACAGCTCGAAATCTTGAGGTAGAAAAATGCTGTTTTTGAGGACTTGATTAGAAATACAAAACAATGAATAAAAAAAATATATATATTACAGAGGTGTTCCATAGACTCACAGGAATTGTGTAAAAGTGCCCAAATAGTGAAAGAAATAGTAAAATAGTTCCCCTTTAACCAAATGTTCAGTCAACTCAATCTAAAGACCTTTCTTACCTCAACCCAGTGTTCACTCAACAACATTCATATCTTACCTCAAGATTAATCCACTAGCAGCTAAGGGAACATATTGGTTCTAAAATTGGGGGGAAATGCAATGACACAGCAATGATATAACAGGCTAAGCAGACACTCCTGAACATTATAGTCTGCACTCAGTGGATAAACACACACATCACACTGGGCTGTTATCTCCACATGACCTCAGATCTAACGTTCTGCACATCTAGATCACAGTGACATGACCAGGGGCGTAGCTGTAGATTCTGGGCCCCATGAAAGAATGTATTAGAGGGCCCCCAATTAATTTTATTTTGGCCATTTATTTATTGATGAAAACGCATAATATGGTTTTTTACCTATACATTCGGATCAGCAGTTCAGCACCTGCACTGTTGGTGGGTGAGCCTAGTAAAGGATGTCGCATTGCGTTCATCTTCAATGAATGGACCAATGCAATAGTCTACCAAAGAACCTTGAGTCGCACTATAGGCTGGGAACAACCCTGGGTCAAGTGATAGTAAACTGGACTGGACGAACAACATCAAGGCCCTACAGCAGGGGTGTCAAACTCATTTTCACAGAGGGCCACATCAGCATTATGGTTGCCCTCAAAGGGCCAAAGACCGTATAAATGTTAATGTAATGTAAAATAAATGTAGCTACACATTTACATATTGTTAAACATGGTGTTTCTGTATTTATTACTTATTCAAGTTATACATATTGGATATTAATTTGCATAAATGTAAAAATATATGTTAGCTTATGTTATTTTAACAAATAATTTTAGTTTATCAGAACCCCATATTACTCCACCAATCAATGATCAAACCATTCAAGTAAATAACAAAGAAGAATATCATCAAATACAAGCTATGACATTAAGTTTGTTCAAAACCTTTTTGTCACAGTCAAGAGGGGCAGAACTAACAACTGTGAGCTGCAAAGAACACGTGGGACAGATGTAGCAGATGTTACAAAAACAAATGGCTGCACACAACCTTGCAGAGGCCATACATCCAACTAATGGAAGATAGTTTAATTAACTTTAATTAACAGATTGCAGAATGGGTACAGTACAGTACAGCTCAATACACACAATTGTTAAGGGGATGCAGACCAGAGAAAGACTTTCGACTTGTTTACATCAGGGTCCCCCATTTTCAATTCGTAATGAAATTGCTATTATGTGTCTGCATGAACACACAACTGTAACTGTACTCAAAAATAACAAAATAAGGGTTGTCTCAGTTCACAACTATATTGGTCAAATTTTGGGTGGGATTTGTTTGCGTCCCTACAGCTTCTTATTCAATTGAGCGAGATGCTCGGTTATGTCACACAGCCAGTTTGCATCTGACAGTTCAGACAATATTTCTTCAACCCTTTGTTACCTATTCCGCCTGGATCTTTTTTTGTATTTTGGGCTGTAAAATTGTCAAAGAATGTCTGAGGAGTAAGTGCTTTTGGCTTTTTTCCTTTGTTACCTCAGATGTTCAACATACATGTATGTGTAAGAATGTGTAATAACTAAGGCTGTCAAAGTTAAAGCTTTATTAATGCATTAACCCACAATTATTTTAACACTGCTATTTTTTAACCCAATATTAATGTAAAAAAAAAAAAAAAAAAAAAAACGTTTTTTTTTTTTTTTCTTTTTTTTTTTTTTTTACCTGAGCTCTTGGGGGGCCACATCAAATGACGTGGCGGGCCGGATTTGGCCCGCGGGCCGTGAGTTTGACACCTATGCCCTACAGGAAGGGACAGAGCAGACTGTTCTTCCTGAGAAGGCTCAGGTCTTTTAATGTCTGCATTAAACTGCTGCAGATGTTCTACCAGTCTGTGGTTGCTGGTGCCCTCTTCTTCGCTGTGGTATGCTGGGGGGGGGGGGGGGGGGGGGGGAACACCAACACACACAAAATAAACAAACTGGTCAAAAAAGCAAGCTCTGTGGTGGGAGCGGACCTGGACAGTCTGAATCACATTTTCTTTCTCTTTTTTTTTCTACCTTAAACAGATCTTTTTCAAGTTCCAAGTTTTAATACTCTTATCAACATGCGAGTCAACAAATGCTTGCTTTATGCAGCCATTTAACACAAAAGGATGACCCTCATGCATTGCAAATTTGCATCAAATTCAAAACAGAGTGATGCACAAAATAACTTAAAAGAAAATAATAATTTAAAACAATGAATAAAGTGTGCATGAAATAATAGGGGAAAGAAAACGTTAGGAACTTGTTACATTCACCCACACAAGGGCTGAGTAATCACCCCCCCCCCCTCTCTCTCTCACACACACTCTCCCAGCTCTCTTTCTCCCTTGCCCCTTCCTCATCTCTCTCACCCCCCTCTCTCTATATATCTACACACACACACACACACACACACACACACACACACACACACACACACACACACACACACACACACACACACACACACACACACACACACACACACACACTTCAGAAACAAACATAGTATCAATGAGAGCATCAATTATACACCTGAGTGATGTCTAGTAAAAAAAAATTAAAATAAAAATTTGGGGCCCCCCCCAGTGCTGGGCCCTTGGAATCATCCGAAGCTACACCAACCCCCCCCCCCCCCCCCCAGCGTGTGTGTGTGTGTGTGTGTGTGTGTGTGTGTGTGTGTGTGCGTGTGCGTGTGCGTGTGTGAGAGAGAGAGAGAGAGGGAGGGAGAGGGAGAAGGAGAGGGAGAGGGAGATGGAGGGAGGGCAGGAGGGCAGGAGCTAGTACTATATACAGGGTGGTGAGCCCACAGGACTCAAACAGCTTTCCTAAATGTTGAGCTGGAAGCCAGAAACTCAGGTCTATGAATGTCACTGGAACCAAAAGAGTCTCACCTTGCCTTGTGAAATACTGTGATACTGAGAACACTATGACTATGGTACTGTGATACTGGGAACACTATGTTACTGTGCTAGGCCTACTGTGATACTCAAGGCCAGATAAAGACTTCAGAGGCCCCTGGGCCAGATTCTTGTGGAGGCCCCCCCACACACACATACACGTGCACGCACGCACAGTGGCGTTTTTATATGTCACTTCAAAAAATATATAGAATATTTAGAAGTGGTGGGCTCTGAGGGCCAAGCTAAAAGGACTTTGATCACCCCTGCCCACTTTGACAACCTAGGATGGCTTAGAGTAGACGACAGAGTACAGCAACTTGCAATGGGCCTGGTCTACAAGATACACTACACGACCAAGGTACCCATGTACATGTCAAAATACTTCCCAAAGGTCAGTGAATACCACGATCACAACACCAGAGGGAGCTCCACAAATCATGTTAAACCCAGATTCGGCTCAAACAAGGGACTAAACACGTTTCGCAATTATGCCACATCAATGTGGAATGCCCTACCCAAAGCTGTAAAGGAATGTGAATCACTACCCACTTTCAAAAACACTCTCAAAGAACACCTACGGGAGACTGCAATTCGAAACTGGCCCCTGTAAATGTCCTAACACAACCCCCTCCAATGTACAGTAAATTACCAAGTATGGTTTTGTCAATATTCCAATGTACAGTTTTGCTTGTACAGTTGTACAGTGTCCCCCACCCACCCACCACTCCCACCCACCAAACCACCGCCAATGTACAGTCCCCCCCACCCCCCCCCCCACCTACCCAACCTCCTCCAATGTACAGTTTCTACGTCAAATGTATATACTCTCTTTTCTGGACTCTTTTCGTATCACAAACAGTACTGTATTTGCAAATCTGGTATGTCATAAATGTATAGATGTAGCACTACTGTCTATCTGTATGTCATGTATGTCATATATGTTATGATGAATTGAAAATGGGGGACCCTGATGTAAACAAGACGAAAGTCTTTCTCTGGTCTGCATCCCCTTAACAATTATTGAGCTGTACTGTACTGTACTGTACTGTACCAATTCTACAATCTGTTAATAAAGTTTTCAATCAATCAATCAAGAAGAGAAAAGAAACACATCATGTTTAGATGGGGGGATGGCGCCATCCTCAGGAAGAAAAAAAACATGCACACACTTTGGAGACAAGAATATAATATTAGAATAGTAAGCTTACTTTTACGTGAATGTCAATTTAAATTATAATTAGGGAAAGGAGGGGGTTGAAATGTGTTTTTGTCCTGTGTTACTGTCTGTGAATGAATGAATTAATGAAAATTGTATTTAACAGATTGCAGAATGGGTACAAATAATACAGTACGGCTCAATACACACAATTGTTAAGGGGATGCAGACCAGAGAAAGACATTTCTCTTGTTTACATCAGGGTCCCCCATTTTCAATTCATAGTGACATGTATGACATGGACAACATATATAACATCATGACATTTATGGCATAAGGACATACATGACATACAGGTATATAGTACTGTTACATTTGTGACATATATGATATGCAAATATACATTACTGTTACCCATAGATCCTGACAGAGAGTATATACATATGATGGGGAGGGGACTGTACATTAGGAGGGGGTGGGTGGGTGGGAGAGAAATATACATACGGTGGGGAGAGTATATATACATTACATACGGTGGGGAGGGGACTGTCTATTAGGTGGGGGTGGGGCTGTATGTATGTATGTATGTATGTATGTATGTATGTATGTATGTATGTATGTATGTATGTATGTATGTATGTATGTATGTATGTATGTATGTATGTATGTATGTATGTATGTATGTATGTATGTATGTATGTATGTATGTATGTATAAAAGAAAAAAAATACAATAGAAATATTGACTGACGTTTCTTAGGCGACTCTTTCGAAGTTGGTTAAGGTTAGAGTATGGAATCAGGGGTGGTGTTCTATCGCCCTGCTCTAAGACAAACTCTAACCTTAACCAACTTCGAAAGAGTGCCTAAGCTTAACCGGTGAAAGAAAGAGGCGTCACACGATTGGCGCTACCAGAAACGTGAGTGGACAATCAGAGTGCAGAACGTGAACGCGGAACTGGAAATCCGTTGGTAAAAGTATTCAGGCGTCGGGGCTGGGATGTGGAGATGCAAGTTTTGACTTTTTATTGCTGTTTTTACCTCAAACGGAAAACCTCAAACTCTTATGAAGAGGAGAAAAAATACTCAAGATTAGCCACTTGCAGATGGCAGGGTGTGACGTACTGTATATTTTAGTTGATGAAATATTTTTGTTGACTAAATATTTTAGTTGATGAAATATGTTTTCATTTCAGTGTCACAGTATGACATCGATCTCCAAAATAAGAAAAGAATAGTAATAATTTGGGGCCTCTAGTGACGAGGGGCCTCAAAAGGCCTCTAGTGACGAGGGGCCTCCAAAAAAATTAAAAATTAAAGTTAAAAAAATAATAATACTAATTTGGGGCCTCATGTGACGAGGGGCCTCCAAAAGGCCTCTAGTGACGAGGGGCCTTCAATTTTTTTTTTAAATTAAAGTAAAAAAAAAATAAAAAAAAATGTTGGGGCATCTAGTGACGAGGGGCCTCATCACTAGAGGCCCACGGGCCGCGGCCCGGACGGCCCGGTCGTTAATACGGCCCTGGTGATACTGTGATTGGTGATTATGCTAAGTGTGATTTGTTGTGTCATGTTATCCTGTTTTTTCTGTTTGAATATTACACCAAATTAAATTCACTGAAAAACTGTTTCCCCATGTGGATAATGAAGTACCTAACTTAAAGGGGAACTATTTTACTATTTCTTTCACTATTTGGGCACTTTTACACAATTCCTGTGAGTCTATGGAACACCTCTGTAATTTTAATTTTTTTTTTTCATTGTTTTGTATTTCTAATCAAGTCCTCAAAAACAGCATTTTTCTACCTCAAGATCTTAAGCCGTTTTGAGCCTGGGCTCCAACCACTGTGTGCAGCTCATCATGAGCCTGATGCCACACAGCCACATTATCATGCAGCTGTGTCTCTCTGACATCACAAATCAGCACATTTTCAGATGACTCAGTTCAGTGAGGGTGAATATTGTGAGAGGAGAATTGGAAGAATGCGCCAATATGAGAATTGGAGACATAGATCATATTAATATAAGTTCACATAGCTAGGAAACAATGCTAAACACTCAAAAAGGCCATTTATAAGATAGTTCCCCTTTAACCTACCCTAACCTAACCTACCTAACCTAACTTAACTTAAACTAACCTACTCTACTCTAACCTACCCTAACCTAACCTAACCTATCCTTTACATCCATGCCCAATTTGTGCTAGTCCCATGTAGGTTAGCTTCAACACTATGCTAAATAATTCCTGCATACTGTGGTCCCTAAACTGTCTTGAAATTGTAGAAACTGGGTATGGCTGAAAGGTTGAGACTTGAGATCCAAAGAGTCAAAAGGTAGCTTTGTTTTTATTTCTATTTTTGTAAATATTCAGCTTAAAGCTGGTGGTGCCTCTGGGAATCTATGGAAAACCTTGGTTGCTTGGACTTGGGCTTGAAAAGTGATGCAGAGCTTGCTCTATTTCTGCTGAGCAGGTAAATGTACTCTTGCTCATTTCTCCAAAGTTGCCTACTGCAGCTTTAAAGACCGACTTGCAATAGCTATATCTGTAAATCCCACCCTCCATCCCACCATAGAGAAAGGGTGACAATAGCATTGTGGTATTCCCAGAATTCCCAGCACACTAAAAGTATGTAGCCCTGTGACAATGCCAATGGTGTTATGGCCTGTGAGGAGTTATGTGTGAACTCTGAGGACCTTCAGCATTCCCTTTCATTAGCCAGACCGTGTGGTGATGATGGCCATGCATGTGTACTGATTCATTACTGTTTTTTGTTGGTTAAAACTGCGAGGTGTGGTGAGGCGACACCTTGATAAAGGCTGGTAGCTTCATCAAGGCTGGTAGCTTCATCAAGGCTATAGGTGAATGAATTGTCAAGGAGAAATAAGTATGTTTAGCTTTGTTTAGTTTTTTTTAGGATCCCTAAAACGTCAACCACAACGTCAGCTAGTCTTCCTGGGGTCCAACACAGAAATCACAAGGTTTAACAAACAATTACATACATTAGATACATTCAGACATCATAAAAAAGCATGGATTGGCCTTTAAGGTCATCTCACTTCCTTCATAACCATCATTATTATAATTATTGATTAACATCACCAGTATTATGTTAATCAAATACCTTGTATTTTGTTCTTTGGTGGGCTCCTTTATCCAACCGACTGCATTATCCAAAACAAAGGGACAGAGGGAACGCTGAGGGAATTTAACCTTTGACCTCCTTGGACGGCCCTAATGCCACACTCTACCCATTTAGCCACACAAGACCCAAAATAAACCATTAAGAGTTGGACAGGTACAACGTGGCGATGTGTCTCTCTATTTGTCTGGGGTCTCAGGATGATAACAGATTAGGCCCTGAGCCTGTACTGATCTATGTGTATGAGCAGTATGTGACACTGGCCAGTCCACAGGCCACAAAGCAGGGCAAGAGCATGACCACAGCTGTCTGCCTTAAAGAGAAAATCCACCCTAAAATAGTACTCTGTCATATTGTACAACTCGATTTTTCATTTGTGGATATGAACTGCAGAGAGACAAAACTCTAGTGATGATGTCATCAAGAGACACATCCTGGAGCCGCTCCATAGACAGTGAATAGTGGAACAAGTCCTAGGACACAATGACAGCACCCGTGGTGATTTTACTGGGATATGGGTACATTCTGATTCAGAGCTGTATACCCTACATTTAAATAAAACTCACTTGGATGTAACAGCTCAAATTAAGATGCTGTGAGCTCACAAAGTTATTCACTGTCAATACACTGACTACTAAAAGTGTCACTTGATGACATCACAAATGATCTTGAAAACTCTGATTTCCAGCTTAGGGAGATTGTCTATTGGAATATCACAATATGTATTCTGTTTTAGAGTGAACTCCCTTTAAAGGAGTACCAAGGGGAGGAACTAAACAGTTCACCCCACACGTCCCCTTCAACGTCTTCAAGAGCCATTCGTCAGATCCTTCACAGTTGTGTAGAGTCCAGCAGGTGTTCCCCAGGCAAGACTGTCCTAAAAATACACCCCCAAAGAAAACATTTGGGGGGAGGGGGGTGCAGCAGGGAGGACAAGGGAGTTTGTCCAAGTAAATCATCTCCCAGGCCGCCATCCAAAGGCTTTTTAGAATGAAAAGATGCTGTCGACAAGAAGTGGCAGTTACTGTACATAACCAAGAAGCCAAGGGCTTTGATTGTATTGTGTAGCTAGACTGTCATGTTAGGCCTACATCCAACAACGCATTATAACACATCCACTTATTCCCACCCTGAGCATTGTCTCTCTATAGGAAGATTTGGATGTCATTCTTTCTTCTAAAGGTGTTTATAATAAAAGTTCGGAAAATATATGCGATAGAACTGTCACACACCATTGAGTTGATTGAATATATTATTTCCTGCCGTGTGAACTTTGAAACTCTAAGTATTAAGAGTGAAGTACTGCTCTGGGCTTTATTATTTATTGTGCCTAAAACAAATACAACTGTAGACATACTTATTGCTGTTATTCTGTAAAGTAATTCAGACCTGTAATTGTTCTATAGTGTACCTTAGCACGGTGGGAAATGCGAAGTATATGAGAAAGACCTATATGGCTCTGACAGTACTAAACGTCTAAAATACTGCTGTGCTTAACTTTGTTTTTTTATGTGTATCTGCCAATTTCATGATTTTATACGTCTATTTTATGTGATATCATGATGATATCAGTGATAATCAACCCGTAAACAAAGAGGCCTATATGTTATAGATCCTAATATGAAAAACGATGTGATTTAATGTTCTAATCTATGCCTTACCTTGACTTTGTCTATTTTGCTGCTGTCTATTCTATGCTCATTGTATGCTTATTTTATGTCTGCACTTTATGCATTGTTCTTGATCTGCCAATGTTGTACTAATTATTATTATTATTATTATTATTATTATTATTATTATTATTATTATTATTATTATTATTATTATTATTATTATTATTATTATTATTATTATTATTATTATTATTTTTTTTTTTTTTTTTTTTTTTTTACTGCTGTGAAGCACTTGAGCTGCAGTTCTTGAAATATACAAGTGTGCTATACACTTTATTATTATTATTATTACTATTCGACCAATCACACTTCTTGAACACAAGTCTTCTGGGTGGTCGTCGTTACTGCGCCTGCGTAACAGCTGCGACGGCCGCAGGCTGGGAGCCACTGTGACTCTGACTGGCTGGCGGAGGGGATTCCTGAAATGCCAAAGCTACTTGTATATTTCACTGAGGCCCAGTTGAGATAATTATCGGGCGGGCACTCATGGGACCAGCCCGTGGCGGTGATGTTCTTCTGAGTACCAGTCCTTCCTATATCTGATGGCCGATTGCAAACCTGTTGACATGAGTCATCATGAATGAATGAATGAATGAATGACAGATTGCAGAATGGGTACAATACAGTACGGCTCAATACATACAATTGTTAAGGGGATGCAGACCAGAGAAAGACTTTAGTCTTGTTTACATCAGGGTCCCCCATTTTCAATTCAGATATAGATCATCATGACATGATCCTTGGACCTTGGCCACTGTCTTGGAAGACAGGCGCGCCAGGCTAATATGACACCCTCGGGGGGACAGTAATTTTCACAGGGGCTTATGCAGTCAGACTATTACCTCTGTGTGATTATCTCTGTTGGATGAAGATCAGAGTGAGATGAGCACTAGGGCAGGAAACTATTGTGCCATGCGCTCGCATGTGTGTCAAGTTGTCAACCACTAAACCAGCCACATTGGCTATTCACCATTAGACCAACTTCGTGGTGAATGTACACATTAAACCGGTTAATGTGCAGTTTGTGCACGTCCCCCATCGGCTTGGTAAATGTGAGATTTATGAGGCCAATAATCTGTTATTTTGGTGGATGATATCTGTTTAAATTATTCATCAAAACTAAATTCGCCCTTCTCGTGCAATGGAACACAAAAGGTCATTCAAGGACTGTCCTCTGTGGCGTGTTTTCCTCAGACATTTACGGGACGGGGGACGTCAACTGGTATAAAGACTCACCACAAGATGTGTGGATGTTGTACATTAACCAGGGAATGTGCACAATCACAATTTCCTCACATTTACCGTATATATAATGCTACATTATTTTGTCGTTTTTGTTTTGTTCTTTTGCAGCCAGCAGCACAGACTCATGATCTGATCAAGCAGGCCAGTATTAATTTCAAGCAATGACCACACTCTTTCAGTACTGTAGCACAATATGATAATTTCTGTTGGACCCTGTGGAAGAGTATGTGTAACTTATTCATCGCATGATATTGGTAGTTGTAAACATAATGAACGTATTCTAGTTAAATGTTAAAAAAAAAACAGGTGATATTTTGGTTATTATTGTGATCAGTAGGTGGCCCTGCTTCTGTTTCACTTCCGATCTCATTGGGTCCATGTTGTCGACCCTCACTAGGTGGCTTGTCTGTGGTTGAAGGAGTAGAAATAGGAACAGATGTCTTCATGGTGGGGGGGGGGTGCCTCCTTGGCCCTTGTATAGTCATATTATATATGTGGTCAAATGTCTTCGAACAGCGAATCGGCGAAGAGTTCTATAAAAATGACCAGGTCGGCGGGGGCGAGCAGCTGGACTTGTTCCCAAAAAAGATATCCAAGATATCCAAAGAGATCCTGTAACTCCGCGACCAAGGTACATATTTGACCGGCCGCTGTGGATCCGAGCTGCACTCAGCTTTGCCGTTCAGTGTGGTTCAGAACTTCAGACGCTCGGAGCCTCTCGTCCTTCCACTCAGACTCAGTGCCCCTTGTTTATCGTTGGCGCGACCACCCCTGACACTAATCAGCCATGGACGCCATCAAGAAGAAGATGCAGATGCTTAAGCTCGACAAGGAGAATGCCTTGGACAGAGCCGAGCAGGCAGAGGGAGACAAGAAGGCAGCCGAGGACAGAAGCAAACAGGTCGGCATTCAGCGTTACTTACAATAGCTCTCCGAGTCTAGAGGAGACTTTACGCACGGGGTGCTGTTGGCTGCACGAGGCGACGAGCTGAATCGGCCGGCGCTGAATTAGTGGAATCTCCTCCTGTCTCTTGCTGCTGGATTCAAGTGTTTCTAGTC
This sequence comes from Notolepis coatsorum, assembly GCF_963971535.1. Taxonomy (NCBI): domain Eukaryota; kingdom Metazoa; phylum Chordata; class Actinopteri; order Aulopiformes; family Paralepididae; genus Notolepis; species Notolepis coatsorum. The sequence goes on along the minus strand of NC_140184.1, from coordinate 61,627,888 downwards.
AAGATGATCAATGGGATCAATTCAACTTAAAAGTGTTTTGTCGCACTTGGTTGGAATATACTTGTTTTCGGGAGTTACCTAAATGTTGTTGGACTCCAAAGAAGTGCTGGTATAGCCAATGTGCCTCGCATGATCTTAATAAATAAATAATATATTATAAATAAATTGATGCTTGGTTAAATTAGAGTCAGTCAATCGGATTGCATTGTGTGTATACGTGTTTCTTTCTATTTCGTTTCAATATAATATAATATAATTCGATATTTTCGATAAGCCTATACAAATGTCACACCACCTCACCAAATTATTAAATTTGACAGCAGAGTGAGTGAGGTTTATTTACTTACGTTATGAAAGTGCGACTTATCTGTGTGTGGTAATTGGTGATACTTAATTTAATTGAACTATAAGATGAGATGGATTTTTAAAAGATTTAAGTTTGAATGTGCTATACTCGTAACTAAATTAATGTCTATTTGTTTCTGTTTCTGTTTCTGTTTCTGTTTCTGTTTGTCTGCCGCGCGCGCCGCGCACGTGCTGTTGTTCCTCCAGCTCGAGGACGACCTGGTCGCGCTGCAGAAGAAGCTGAAGGGAACTGAGGATGAGTTGGACAAGTACTCCTCGGCTCTTAAGGATGCCCAGGAGAAACTGGAGCTCGCTGAGAAGAAGGCCGCAGATGTGAGTTTGGGTTGTGGCCCCAAATAATGACCCCAGAGAGGTCTACTATTGAAAAGTATAGGCAGTGGGGGCCCATCATGATGTCAAAACACGATTTAATCGATCCCCTGGGAAGGCTAACACCAGGAATTATAATAGCAACCCATACCAGTCGTGAAGCACGTTAGGTTATTATTGCCGGTTATAATTTATTAAGCTTCACTAAAACACTAAGATGTCCTATCAAGGAGGAATGTGTAAATGGTTAAATGTAGCTCTGCTTTATATGGTAACGTTACAGCTCACTGGTTTAGCAGCGCGTGCTCCGTGTAGAGTTTCAGTTCAGTATTTTATAGGCAATTTAAATGTGGCTGAACAGCTCCTCGTGGCTGCTTTCACTCACCGGTTACATTCAAAACAAACGTACGTTGAGCTTTACATCAATACGGCACGATTGCCGGGACCATAATGATTAGTTAGATAGATTAGAGTCAATAATAATAATAATAATAATAATAATAATAATAATAATAATAATAATAATAATAATAATAATAATAATAATAATAATAATAATAATAATAATAACAATAGATGCTTCAATAAAACTGGCCTACACACTATGCAAAGATTCGTCATTAAAGGCAAGCAAGTTTAATTTAAAAGTTAAAATGTGTATATTTTTGGTAACGTAAACTACACCTGGAAAGAACATTTAGGGTTTTATAATTTACACAAATTAAATGCACACAATTATTATTCGGATTGGCGGATTGTAAAGTCGGTGTACTGCATTTACCATAGCGGGGAATGGGGATGCGCTGTAAACCCTTTCAATACAATTGCCAATGAAATGTAAAAAGAAAAAAAAGAAAGTTAATAGGGAAATACTGTACCTTTCAAATAACCTCTTAATACCTGGAATGTATTATATGACTATTTTAACAATTTCGCTATAATGTGTAAAATCAGTGACTTCCGGTGGTCGGCGGCGCGCCCCATCCTCAGCGCAGTAGATGAACAACAGAGCAAGCAGACGCTCCGCACCTCGTCCTCGGGGCGCGTCTGGACTCTGAGTCTAGACAGTCAACCCTGGCCAGAACAAACAGGTAAACAGTGGGGGGAACATGGCAGGAGGAACGTCGCTGGAAGCTGTCAAGAAAAAAATCAAATCGTTGCAAGAGCAGGCGGACGCGGCAGAAGAACATGCAGCGAAAGTGCAGCGAGAACTGTGTCTGGAGAGGGATGCGAAGGAATCAGTAAGCTTTCTTAATGATTTAAGGCAATTAGTCTGAAGGCTGCAGACAGTCTTAGTGTAAATCTGGCCCAGAAGCGGGCTTGGTAAACCTATAAAGCGACGATATATGCGTGACAATATGAACTTGACACGGTCACGGACTCACGGATGATGATGATGTAGTTACCTTGTTAAAACATCCCATGACGCGCGAGGATGGATGGATGGATGGATGGATGGATGAGAGGACACCACACCCAATAGAGGACGTCACGAAATAAACAAAAAACAGCCATATAACGACCCGGATACTGCAGCACCAGTCTGATTCAGTAGTCCATTAGAGTAGATACAAACAGCATAACGACCACTACAGCACCGGTCTGATTCAGTCCATTAGATTAGAGTATGATATGGTGTAAAAGTCCTTTAGGCATACAGGCATACATTGAAGCAGATAGTAGATAGGGTGTAAAAGTCCTTTAGGCATACATTGAAGCAGATACATTGTTTTCCAAAAAGGCTCTTAACCCATTCTCTGCCGGAGCTTATATCCATCGCTGTACCCTCTCTGCCAGCGCTATTTGTCTATGGAGATGTTCACCTTCTTTGCAGGGCTATAACTTTTTAAATTGTATTGCTAAATTGACATTACTATGGCCCATTCAACATCAATTATCTATAGTTCAGAATGTAGGAACGTTTAACTTTTTCATTCACACATTCATACTAAAATACCGTCTAGAGTATAAATATGTTTTTATCGTTTTCTGCTGTATTTCATAGAACGTGAGATACCGATCAACGTTATATTAAAAATTTCAACTGTACATGGTCCTAAACGTCATGACTGGTCATCTGCGGGTGAATGGAGGGGGGGGGGGGTCGTTTCTAATTCAATGACCGACGTTAAATGATTCATGTAGTATGGGTGATATATTGATCAGAGCAGTTTGTATCAAAAATGGTAAAGAAAAACGCTGAAACTCACCCCAGTCTCCTCGTAGCGTTGGGTGATGAGAGTGGAGCAAAAAGATCGCTATTATGGGATGTTGATCGATGCGATCCATTTCCGGGTTGTATATTACTAATACACATCCAAATCATGTTGATTATTGAATTATGGCAAAGATCAATATCCACGGTGTCTGTATTGAGCCCCGGGACAATAAAAACAAAATAAAAATCAGGCCTACAGATACACACATTCTGCTCTAGCTCTAGTGTCTAGCTGCCTTTTTATCCTGGCCTGTGCGTGATTTGCACTTTAAAAAGTGGGGTGGTAGGCGGCTAAGTGGCGCAGTGGCATGGCGCTCGCCACTAACGCAGGATATGCTGGGTTCGAGCCCAGCTCTCTGCGTTGCTTCCGGCTTGGCTGGTCGTTCATACTAATACAATTGGCAGTATTAGGGGGTTGGAAAGCCGGTGGGTGGGGATCGGACGTTGTGGACAGCGACTCCTACAGGTCGGTTGGTGCGCCTGTACAGCATATCAAAAAGCAGGGTAGCCGGACCAGCACTCTCAGTTTCAATGTTTTTAATGGCAGCCTGAATGGATAGCAGACATGTTTCGGACAATGGCCATATCACTGAAGAAGGACATTGTCCGAAACATGTCTGCTATCCATTCAGGCTGCCATTAAAAACATTGAAACTGAGAGTGCTGGTCCGGCTACCCTGCTTTTTGATATACTGAACTTTATGGGATTGCAGCACCCAGTGTGAGAACTTGTGAGCGCGGTCTAACTTGACTATAATGCGCCTGTACAGCAGAATCGGGAAGCAACGGGGGCAGCGTGAGCCTCCCACGCGTTACTCCTCGCCACTGAGAGATCGCGCTGTACAGGTGAAAAGATGCGACAGCTACCTCCTCGTGTACCGGAGGGGACACGTGAGGCAAGGCTTCGTCCTCACTGCAGCCGACCAGTGGGAGGCATGGTCTAACAACGTTCGAGACAGGGGAGGGTAGAATTGGATAATACGAAATTGGGATGAGAGAAAAAATAGAAAACGGGGAGAAAAAAGTAGATAAAAAAAAGAGTGGGGTGGTGATGAGGACTGAGATAGTCTAAATTGTAATTTTGACACAGATTCTCTCAGATTTTCACAACACAACAATAACAATCAAAACACAATACAATAACGATAAGACATTCAGAAATAAAAATAACACTAAATAAGTACAAAAACATACGGCAACAGTAACAGCACTAATAATGATACAAAATAAAAGGAAATAATAAATACAAATCTAAATGTAACTAATAAATACAAAATACAAATATACCAAATAAAAATAAAAACTAAAAACACACACCACAAACACAAAAGACATTAGACATTAGACAGACATTCCTCATGGGGGGGGGGCCAAGACCGCCGGATTCCCCAGGACCAACACCCCACCCACACTCCAACACTACATGGATCTTTTGACCAAGTCGGCCGCCGCAGTCCACATTTCAATACCCGCCTGTCCCACCCGAACCATCCGAGCAGTCGATATCTCCAAATAAATAACGTCCAGCAGTGTCGGGGAGCAGTGAATTAACGTGAGATTCTCAGGTTCTTTCCATCTCATAGTGATACGTGTTTTGGCTGCTGTAAAGCCTGACAGAATAATTATTTTCTGTTGTGCCTGATGCCTTAGCTTTATAGATCGCCTGAGGTTGGTTCTCCTTATGCTTCCGCAGGCTGAGGGCGATGTCGCTTCCCTGAACAGACGTATCCAACTGGTAGAGGAGGAATTGGACAGGGCCCAGGAGCGTCTGTCCACAGCTCTGACCAAGCTGGAGGAGGCTGAGAAGGCTGCCGATGAAAGCGAGAGGTGGGCATCATCATCATCATCATACAGTAGCCGCAAGACACATAGTTAGAAAATGTATCCAAAATTATTGCTTGCCTGACTTCACTCCCCTCTCTCTTCCTTTCTCCTACACAGAGGCATGAAGGTTATTGAGAACAGGGCGATGAAGGATGAGGAGAAGATGGAGTCGCAGGAGATCCAGTTGAAGGAGGCCAAACACATCGCTGAGGAGGCCGACCGCAAATATGAGGAGGTGAGTTTTTTTTTCTTTTTTCAGAGCCATCAAACATCAACATATTAGGACCACACTAGGGCTGTCCCCGACTAAGGATTTGGATGGTCGACTATGATTGGCCAAAATTTGCTGTTAGTCGACTATTGGTCGGAAAAAAAATATATATATATAATATTTGTACTTTTTTTTTAAAACGTATTATTTATTTTTTTACATTTTTTATCATTCCATTTGGGCTGTGGGGGGTGCTTAATGTCTGAAGGAGTCGACTGAAGGCTTCTTGTCCTCTGCAAAAGCATGCAATTGGTCCACTGATGGATACATCTTGATATTTGTCTAGTCTAGTGTGTTCATTAGATGGGTGAAATCCTCTTTCAGTGCCTCTGTGCCTGTTTTCGTAGGAAGTTAGCCTCTGGTATGCGTGCCATTAGCATTAGCCACGCTTCTATGCCTCTTTTCTTTTGGAAAGAATGATATTATAAATATTTTTATTTATTTTTTTATTATATTCGACTAAGAGGTTGGCCAGTCGACTACGGCTCCTTTCGACCGATTAGTAGACTAATCGACTAATAGGGGTCAGCCCTAGACCACACACAACTATATATTTTTTTCTGGCTAAAATGAAGCTGCAATTCACAATACAATAATGACATAATTCTGACTACAGTTTGTGTGTTAACAGTTCCCACCAGGGACCATGTTATTCTGACTACAGTTCTTGTGTTAACAGTTCCCACCAGGGACCATGTTATTCTGACTACAGTTTGTGTGTTAACAGTTCCCACCAGGGACCATGTTATTCTGACTACAGTTTGTGTGTTAACAGTTCCCACCAGGGACCATGTTATTCTGACTACAGTTTGTGTGTTAACAGTTCCCACCAGGGACCATGTTATTCTGACTACAGTTTGTGTGTTAACAGTTCCCACCAGGGACCATGTTATTCTGACTACAGTTTGTGTGTTAACAGTTCCCACCAGGGACCATGTTATTCTGACTACAGTTTGTGTATTAACAGTTCCCACCAGGGACCATGTTATTCTGACTACAGTTTGTGTATTAACAGTTCCCACCAGGGACCATGTTATTCTGACTACAGTTTGTGTATTAACAGTTCCCACCAGGGACCATGTTATTCTGACTACAGTTTGTGTATTAACAGTTCCCACCAGGGACCATGTTATTTCTGCGTCTGTCGTTTTGCTTCCCTCTTAACAACATTTTGTTTAATTGCATTGCTGTTGGAGGTTGTTTGCAAGTTGAAGTAACTATAGGAGAGCAGGAGCAGCAGAGCCTCACATTATAGTATGGATGTTTATATTCATCTTGGGACAATGTTATCATCAAACATGTATCGGGTCCATACATACGACTACATTTATGACGAAAAAAAATTACAAATTATTGTTACTTTTCCCCCATGAAAGGAATCCCATGCATTGTGTGTGTGAATTTATGAAGGTGTTATGCCGGCGTGTGTCTAAGCTTCTTCTCTCTGTATTTGACCCCAGGTGGCCCGTAAACTGGTGATCATTGAGAGTGATCTGGAGCGTACAGAGGAGCGTGCCGAGCTGTCTGAGGGGTAAGAACCTCCTCTCTGATCCTTCCTCCTTCAATTATTCCTGCAATTATTCAATTATTGTATATTAGAAGGTCTACTTTAGCCAGATTGCTCACATTCTTAAATAAGGGTGAGAAATTAAACAGAAAAGACCTTCACACACCACTAAACGTCTAGGTATGATAACCAATAACCAAAATAGTTGCTGGGTCCATTCCCGGTGCTGACAGGAGGGAGCTAGCAGTGACTTTGCTTTACATCTACTGTATATTGCTGCTAAAGTGCCCTTAAGCAAGGCATTAAACACACATTTTCTCCAGGGGCGTTTTCCAGACTAAAACCTTGTAACTCCAACCTCAGTGTTTCTTAATTCTTTATTTTAATTAAAAGTTGACATGGTCCCATGACTGTGTGTTAGTGTAACTGTCCCAGTAGATTAATCGTTGCTATCCTGGCTCAGTTTGTTGTCTGTTGTGTTTTGTTAATCTGTTACCTCTAGAAATAAAAAAGGTCCCATGACCCACGAAAGCCATTCAAAACCTCATGTATAATAAAAAAAAATAATAATAATGGGTGTTAATCTGAAAATAAATAAATTTTTCCTCATTTCTGAAAAACAGACTTTCAGGAGATGCAAGGTTTTGAGATATTTAATGTGAATGTGTGTATCAAAGATGAATTCCAGTTACCTTGTATACATTTTACAATAACGTCATCTCCTTAGGCTTCAGACAAACCCTGTTGTAACAGCCTTTCATTGTCTCTCCTGTCTGTTTGTCTCGCTGTCTGTCCTGAACCACCAGAAAGTGCTCTGAGCTGGAGGAGGAGCTCAAAACAGTGACCAACAACCTGAAGTCTCTGGAGGCCCAGGCAGAGAAGGTACACAGCTGATCAATAAGACCAAACCTAATCAATGAAGCAATATTATTAAAGTTATTAAAGCTATATAATGGGGTTTTGGGAGGGTACAGCCAGTATATATATATATATTTATACGCCATTTGAAGCTTCAGTATAAAGTAACAATAACAGTAATAATTTGTAATGATTTGATCCCATTGCAAGAAGATAAACGATAATATTTAATTATTGCCTAGCCCGCTACTTCTGGTCAGATTACCTTTGCTTCAAAAGGTTATTTATTGGTTTATATGGTGAGATAAGTATTATATTCTATACATTTGAAAATTATTAGGTATTCAGACAACCCCACCCCCCACTCACCTTAACCCCACAGAACTACAGAGTCGAGGAAGTGGCTTAATAGCATATCATTTTGTGTAGCTGTTGTGTATTTTATGTATTTACTGCAGACATGGTAACAGTGATGGTTGTGTAACATGGGTTGTGATATTATGTGACTACAGTACTCACAGAAGGAGGACAAGTACGAGGAGGAGATCAAGGTTCTCACAGACAGGCTGAAGGAGGTGGGTTCACTTCACACATATTTAAGTTTACATTCTAAAAGCATACTTTGTATACTTCTGTATGCTTTTCTTGTATTCAGAAAGTAACCTAAAGTCGTGTTAAATTGAAACCACTTAAGTTGTACTTACAGTGTGTTAAAAGTTGTACTTACATTTTCAGATATTATACTTTCGATTTTATTTTGGTTACTTTTTCTTACACGTTTACTAAAGTACAACCATATAATGTTAAACATCTCATTTAATTACACTTATAGCATATTAATGACTATCATTCTAAACATGTGCTTTGAATTAGTACATGAAAGCACATAAGAAGTACCAAAAATACATTGCAAGTATACTCTCAGAAAAATACTTTTAACACACTTAATATACAAAAAACATTCCCTACCGAATGTTGAGAATCATAGACTCATAAAGTAGTGGGTTTGTTCAACAAATCTGTACAATGTCTGTTCCCCATGTAATTGTCCTGCAAACAAATGCAGTCGTGCAAAAATACAGTCGAGTAGAAATCACGACTGTCATCTTTAAATGTAGTGCTTATGAAAGACCAAAGCCTTTTGGTGAATATTTTGAATATTATAGTGATGCTTGAGATATTCTTAACATAGCATGATGGGCTGGTCCTTAGCATGATGGGACAGTCATAGTCCTTCCAACCATGGTTATTTTATACATTACATTCCTTTACATAGTAGACTTACTTGAAATTATGGTGATTTATGAAGGTTGACTCATTGTTATATTTGCCATTATGATCAGTTAGTCACAATTCCAAGTGTGTCAGTCAAAATGCGTAAAATGTGATGAGACGAGATGTAACTTTGATGATGTCATTGTGTGTCCTCCCAGGCTGAGACACGTGCTGAGTTCGCCGAGAGATCAGTCGCCAAGCTTGAGAAGACCATTGATGACCTGGAGGGTAGGAATCTTTGCAATCACAACTTTTAATTACATTTTTTTTTTAATTGTGTTTTTGGTAGATTTTAATTGTTTTTACTACCGGGCAGTCCGGTAGAGAGAGAGAGAGGAAGAACGGGAGGCAGAGTGGGGGGAAGACATTTGGCAAAGGACGCCGGGTCGGCCGCATCGCGACGCAGCGCGTTACATGGTTCGCCACTTGGGCGCCCAACAACTTTTTATTTTTACAAAATGTTTTATTGTTTCTTTTCTTCAATTGTAGATGTGGTTGGGTTTTGCGTAAATTTTTTCATTGGCCGCTTGTTTTACTATGCAATTGGAGATGGGCGACAGTCACAAAGTACAAATATTTCACAAGAAGGGGAGTCCAGTCCGCGTCTATGCCTTCTACAACGCTGTTCGGTTTCCGGGTTCCTCTGATTGGCCACTAAGCCCACGTGACCCTACGCTAGCACGCCCCCCTTATCGCCGCCAGTTTGCGCGACAAGTTCGCGCGACAAGCCCCTTCAATGACAGAGCTCTCATATTTGCGAATGCATAAACTATATCTTAAATTATGGCTATGTGTCTAATATGGCCGTCGCTTATCAATGACTTGTTTTGTTTACATCAGGGTGAACGCTGTTGCATTCGCAAATATGAGAGCCAGCAATACGCAGCTCCAGTTAACCTAATTTATACCGTAATGAATAATTAAAAAAATATACCGTTGACTGGAATATGTTGTTTCTTTACACATATGTTGGATTATGTAATTGGTTTGTCATGACAAACCAATAAAAAATCGCTACTTTACATCAGGGTGAACGCTGTTACGCTGCCACCACCCACTTCAATGACAGAGCTCTCATATTTGCGAATGCATAAACTATATCTTAAATTATGTGTCTAATATGGCCGTCGCTTATCAATGACTTGTTGTGTTTCAGGGTGAATGCTGTTGCATTCGCAAATATGAGAGCTCTGTCAATTGATAAGCGACGGCCATATTAGACACATAGCCATAATTTAAGATATAGCTCTCATATTTGCGAATGCAACAGCGTTCACCCTGATGTAAACAAATGATGCCACTGGGGCGCCCATACATTGGCATTTTTAACGTTGTATTTTGAGCCCGAGTATGAAATACTTTTTAACTGGACTAATGAAGAATGCCTTGGGAGTCTCCTTCTTGTCTGTTCTGATAATCACCAAAGAACACTTTCATCAGCCATTTTATCTTCACAAACTGAAACCAAATGTAGGATTCTATACCCCTCTTTTCTCTCTATCAGACCTATTTACCTATAAGATGATCTGAGTTAACCCTGACAGGCTGACTTAGTGCATCTATAAGATGATCTGAGTTAACCCTGACAGGCTGACTTAGTGCATCTATACGATGATCTGAGTTAACCCTGACAGGCTGACTTAGTGCATCTATACGATGATCTGAGTTAACCCTGACAGGCTGACTTAGTGCATCTATAAGATGATCTGAGTTAACCCTGACAGGCTGACTTAGTGCATCTATAAGATGATCTGAGTTAACCCTGACAGGCTGACTTAGTGCATCTATAAGATGACCTGAGTTAACCCCTGACAGGCTGACTTAGTGCATTTCTCAAAATGGTCTTTAACTTTCATACTTGCTAGTTTTCTCGATTTTCTTTTTTTTAACAAATTATCATTTCAGGCCCTGAGTCCAATATTACCTGTCTCTCTTGCAACCTTTTCTGTGCAATGTCATGCTATTGCCCCAGTCAGCAGTAGTTGAAATAGCCAGGACAAAATATCTGCACTGTCATCGTTTGAATACTAAAAAAACAAAACAATGCAAGAGCAGCGATGCACCCAGACCAGCCCAACGCAAGATTGTCACCGAGGCTAAAGACATTTCTCACGTGCATGTTGTTAGGGTTGTGGTAGGGTGGCCGCAGAGGGGGTCAAACAACAGTCCCAGGCAGCTCCGTCAGGGTGGAGCGCGTGACGAGCTTTTCTTAGTGGCTTCCTCAGGAATTTGACAGAGTTCCAGGCAGCAGCTTCTGCACGCGGCCCCCATCCTATTCCTGTCCTGTGTCTTTCTTCCTTTGTTGACATCACTGTCCTTCATTTTTTCTGCCCTTTTCCTCTCCTCTTCTGTTGCTATCCATCCATTCTTCACCTCCATCCATCTGCCCTCCTCCTCCTCCTCATGTGTGACGCCACACAATAGATGAGCTGTATGCCCAGAAACTCAAGTACAAGGCCATCAGCGAGGAGCTGGACAACGCCCTCAACGACATGACCTCCATGTAATTCACCATCTGTTTTGTGCCTGCTGTGGTGTGCCTCAGCCCCCCCACCCCCCCTCACACACACACACACACACACACACACGCACGCACACACACACACACACACACACACACACACACACACACACACACACGCACGCAATATACCCCAATATAATAATAATAATAATAATAATAATAATAATAATAATAATAATAATAATAATAATAATAATAATAAATTCAATTTGTACCGCACTTTATATTTGTGAAAATCTCAACGGACTGTGGTGCTCTCAGATGGGTATACCAATATACCCTTTGTTATCAGCCACGACAACATAAGTTGTAGTGGAAATATATCATGACTTTTCCATAACTCATTTCCAAGAAAGAAAGAAAGAAAGAAAGAAAGAAAGAAAGAATAATTTTTAAATTCACCAATATTACCTGACTTTCTGTCTTGGAATTCAGCTCTCCAAAATTCCATGATATTCTAGGAATTCCATGACCAATTCCCCCACTCCCGACCGCCTCACCCCCCCCCCCCCCCCCCCCCATCCCTGTGTTTTTCATTCTGCATGCTTCTCATTCTCAGTTATTTTTGTTGCCCAACACGTTTGTGTTTCTCCTCTCTCTCCCTCCGCAGCTAAATCATTTACATCCCTCCATCCCAGAGAGGCCACCCGCTGGCTGCGTGGCATCACCTGCCTCCTGTGCAGCATTGGCATTGCCCCGACTTTCTCTCCCTCCTGCCTCCGTGTCTTTGTCGCTACGCCACTGCTGCGTGTCGGGCCTGCGCCGCATTCATCCGTTACTTCATCTCTTGTACAGAACTTTTCCACCATTTTGCTTTCTGTAAAATAATAATTTTTCAGTCCTTCCCACTCCTTCACGATTTCTCTTCATTTCCAGTTCCCAGTCCCCCCCCCCCCCCCCCCCCCCTTTTGTCTGTTGACGTTCGTCTTCTGTGTTTTTATTTATTGTGGAGTAGCTTTTGAATAAAAACCTAAGGCTCCTCCTCCAATCATCATGGTCCATTTTCTGTTTGGGAGGATTATAATTATGTTTTTTTGGTAGAGTGGTAATAGTTTGATACTGAAGTTATTTCACATAGCATAAACAATCTTTTAATTTTGATTGAGTTAATAACTCTTACAGTATGGAAGATGCAATTGAATTGCAACCATTAGATGATTATAAGAACATTTTAGTGACAACCATTTCTCCATCCAATCCCTTCAAAAGACAACATTAAGACCTCATGGCCTTGAAGAACACTTTAGATTCAAAATAGTTACACCGTACAATGAAAATCTTACTTTCACCTTCACACAGAATTGCAAAATATAGACTTACTAGAATTTAAATATTAAGATTATTTTTTATGCTAAAATAAAGAATCTTAAAAAAGCTAAATAAAGTAGAAAAATAAGGCTTGAGTGACAGTAACAGTATTGCACATTGAGTTCACAGTGTAGTGGTAGAAAGGATGTAAAGTGCACTATGCACTTTAGCACTTTGGGATCCCAGCGAACAAAAAGTGCATTACAAATTCAATCTATTATTATTATTATTATGCATTGTTGCAAATATTGCAAATAATTTAGAAATGTTCATACTGTGATCAATAACTTTTGATTCTGGATATTTCTACCAGAATATTTTATTTTGGATGGAAATGAGAAACCCCACTTATTGTCAGTGTACCCCAGCAAGCCATACATCCCTTAATGGTTGACACCTCTAGTTTCTGGTTGTACAGTTTCATAAGGCTGCGATAATCCTAGCACATTAGGTCACACAGGTCAACAGGTCAGAGTATTTCTGGGTGCATGGCCTGGGTGCCTGGCTCCGTCAGAGGTCACCATAGGTCACTTTATACAGTGAGGTAAACAAATGGCTACAATGGAGACTTGCATCATCACACATGTATATGATTAGACACATTGGATTCACAAGAGTCTCAGCTTTCCAGTCCTACCAAATTTCTGCAAATCTACAACACATGGTTTTGCCCTTAAGCTGGACTAGAACAAACCGGGCATGGCTGTAAAGGCAAGGCTCTCGTGGTTCTATTGAGCCCATTTCCATTCAGATATCATGAGGTGAACGGTCAAGAGACCCCTTTGAAAATGGCTATGTAATGTTGTCAAACAGCTACCTCTAGGCAAAAGATGACAACATGGTACTGCACTTTGTTTACAGTTTTTGTTTTTGTCTGATGTGTGGATTGGATTTCAGTGGGTATAGTAGGGGATATGTTGCTACTGCTGGCCACGCCTCATGCTCTGCCAAGAGTGGTCTGGAGAAATTCACAGTATAATAAGTTGCTAAACTCCAAAACAAAGGATTTAACAATACCAAGCGGAGCTCTTTTGGCTAGAGGTCGCTGTTTGATGGCATTACAGATTATACCTTTCACTTTGGAGGAATAATTATCCCACTTCTCAAAAAGCTAGCCTGGTACCTATGGATCCCTCACAATCTCTAGTTTCATATGATACTGCTAGCTTAATGTTAGAAACTGAGTCTGCCAGAGTCGGCACACCAATGTTGTAATGTTTTTTGAGGCAACCCTTGGGATCGTCCTAACCTTCTCCCCCTGGTGTTGACCTTTAAAGTTGCTTCATTGTTAAATAAAACATTCTCTTAAAGACAGTCGCTTCTTCCTCTTCTTGTTATGGCACAGTGAAGCAACTCTAAAAGTACTAGTAGACCTAGCTCTATTGACAAGCTTTGTATGCATATACAAAGCTCTATAACGAACCGCCGCAGAAGTGTTAAGTCAAAACTCGTCTTGACTAATCATTCACGAGTTCATGAGACACTGCTGAAACACAGTATAAAATTACCCTTTTCTCCACCGAAGACTCCTTCCAAATCCTCCTAAGAGGTATTTCTGGGCAACGATGATCAGTGTGATTTATATCTGTGTGTTTTGTCCTAAAGTTGTGAACAAACACCATCTAATCCCTGTTTATTCCCGAAAGAGCCCAAAATAGAGGCGTAGTGATGAAAATTAATTGACGTATTGCTGGTCTGATGTATACTGAGCTTTTTCTACCCTTCTGTACTAACTTCTAATCTATGTTCTCTTCTCTTATCTCCTCTCTGACCGTCAAGACCATCTATACAAGCAGCTTGAGAAGAACCGCCTTCTGACCAACGAGCTGAGAGTAGCCCTGAATGAGCTCTAGACCACAGCTGAGAGCCTGAATGAGCTCTAGAACACTGAGCTGAGAGCCTGCATGAGCTCTAGAACACCGAGCTGAGAGTATCCCTGAATGAGCTCTAGAACACCAAGCTGAGAGCCTGAATGAGCTCTAGACCACTGAGCTGAGAGCCTGAATGAGCTCTAGAACACCAAGCTGAGAGCCTGAATGAGCTCTAGAACACCGAGCTGAGAGTATCCCTGAATGAGCTCTAGAACACCAAGCTACAAGTAGCCCTGAATGAGCTCTAGAACACCACGCTGAGAGCCTGAATGAGCTCTAGACCACTGAGCTGAGAGCCTGAATGAGGTCTAGACCACCGAGCTGAGAGTAGCCCTGAGTGAGCTCTAGACCACCTAGCTGAGAGTAGCCCTGAGTGAGCTCTAGAACACCAAACTGAGAGTAGCCCTGAATGAGGTCTAGAGTAGACCACCACCGGGGTTGTTTATGCTTTCATCATTATGCTGAAATACAAAGTGACCACAGACATTAAGTCTGATGCTGTGATTTGAAGAACCCAGGTTACTACAGTATGTCTCTGACATCATTCATATTTAACTTTAGTAGAACTTGCCAAAACTCAGCAGTCCTACTGTACCTCTATCTAATGTAATCTACAAGTAAGCTAGCAATCACTGCTGTCCCCGTGATCCACTTTCAACACCAACATTCCTCCCATGTATCAGGCTCCTCATTCACTTCCATTCATTTTGAAGGCCAAGTCTAAATATCATACTTTTGAATGGAAGTAATGAATGGAGCCTAATGCCTGGGATGAATGAATGGTGTTGATAGCGGACAACGGGCACTGCAGTGATTGCTATGTAGATGCACTTAGATAGAAACTTATACTAAAGTCAAATACCTTTAAGTACTTTTAACAAAGATCATGTGAAAATAATTAAATAGAAATGTAAGCTCTTCATATTATATGCATTGCATGCAGCACTGAGGGTGAAAAGAGAAGGTTTTACAGACCATGGTTCCAAAGAATGGATGATATGTTAACTTAGGTACTGTGTGTACAGTGTGACACCTAGATCCATATCTCCCGCATGGGAAGGGCTATTATGCTACACTCACCCCTGCTTTGACCTTCCCTCATGGAAAAACCCACCCAGGACACCACTGTAACGCACCTGAATTCAGGCCTGGCTGCGCTACACTGAAATTAAATCTCCAGGCAGCAATTTAAACATTATTATCTTAAATCTTTACATCATTTGTCCAGGCCTATGTATCTTCTCAGACATTTCTGTGTTCAGTTTTGTTATTCTGCCCAACAAACCCTATTGTTCTATGAGTAATGTCATATTCTGCAGAAGACGAAGGATGAGTAGTCTTATCCTCACAATTCTGAAAGAGTTGCCCACTCATTTCTCTCAAGTATTTGATTATATTTATAGCAACGCTAGTTTAACGAATATCATTATTTTTCTATATTTATTATACTGTACCAGAGCTGCCTGCCCTGTATCTTACTACTGTACATACTGTAGGTTACTAACAGAAACACTGACCATATGGCCAATGTTAGATGAGACTCTGATGGAGATCAAAGTAATAGTACAGTAACAGTAATGTAAGCTGCACCGTATGACCGGCTCTTTTGTGTTATGACTGCACAATATAGACAACATATCAAACTGGGATTATTTTGACATTTATACAACTTGTGCTATATTTCATTGGGACTAATATTGTGAGTCTATATCATTTTTGTATGTGGTTTGAAACACTATTAATAGCTCTAAACCAACTAGTCTCCTCAAATGATGTAGTCAGTGTGTCTGGGCAGGGAGGAGGGACTACGGCTTGTTCGCAAGAAGCTTCTTATTCACTCATTGACATACCGGTAATACAAAAATGAATTCAAAATATAAATATACCCACATTGTAGCTTTTGCAATCTAGATACTGTGTTCTTTTGTATTATAATTTCAATATAAATTCTAAATATCGTTTAGGATTGCTTTGTATGCCTATACCAGACCTAACTGCATTGTTCGCAACTTCTTTTCCCTGAGCTCACCGGCCTGAAGGTACCGACTCAGTACAACCAAAAGTAGCCTCTATGAGTTACTTCATGCTATTTCCTTTAATACACTGCAATATGGGTTTTTGAAAATCAATGTTTGATACATTTGATTGCAATGTATATGTTGACAGAATTTGCAATTAAAAACTATACAGCACGTAAGCATTGTGAACCAAGCCATGACTTCAGCCAAGGTTATACAATTTCTTTTTACTTACTTATTGTATTTTTGTAATTTGGTTGTGTGTTATTGTGTATTATGTTAATTATAAACATGAATCCAGTGAGAGTATGCACTAATTACTAATGGCAGAGGTGTAGGACATTTGCATGGATATATGTTGTCCTTCTACCAAGCTGAATTGTTGGTGCACTCACACCATCTTCATAACAAGTAGTTATTTTTTGTGTTCATTCCTTAGATTTGTTTCATCCTAAAATCAAGTTGGTTCAATGGTTTTCATTCTGCCTATTTTATTTAGGGAATATATTGCATTGCATATAATACAAATATTAAAGTAATAATCTCAAACATTTTAATTAGTCTTTCTCTGCTCTATCACAGATTCATATAACACAACAGTGTATGTGTGTGTTATGGTTTGTAAACAACCCCAACAGCACGACACAGACAGGTAGTTCAGAGTTAGCCAAAAACGAAGGGCGTATTTATTTTCAAACAGAAAGAGCGAAAAAACAACATGAAGCATTCAGTGGGAATGTCCTGAAGCAGAGTAGGCTCTGCGGCTCTGCAGCTCGGCCCAGAGCAGAGTTGGCTCTGTGGCGCTGCGGCCTCTGCGGCTCTGCAGCTTAGCCCAGAGCAGAGTTGGCTCTGTGGTGCTGCGGCCTCTGGCTCTGCGGCTCTGCAGCTTACTGTCAATCCACTCGGAGAGGAACAGAGAAAAAGAGGAATGTCAACAACCGAACGTAGGGATTACGAGGCAGTCCAGTAATAAAGCTGAGTCCAGAAATAACAAAGGCGATACCTCTTCAGTGTTAACGAAACACAAAAAACAGAAAGGTCTTGAGTCCAGGAAAAAACGAGGAAAAACAGAGCATCAAAAATATACTTCCAAACTCACCAAGGGGCAAAGTGAGATACGGGGCGCAGGTCCACGGGAGCAGAGAAGAGCAACAGCGGCGAACTCCAAGGCGTACTGGAGAAACAAATGGAGAACAACACGGGAGGAACAAGCTGCAGGCGGAGGTAAGCAAAACGACCCGACAATGAACGTTCAGAAACCCTGAGTATATAAGGGCTCCCTTCAAGCTGATTCGAAACTCCCTTCAGGTGTGTGGAGGTAATTGGTACCTGGAAGCGTGTGGTAATGGACCAATCCTCACAGTGTGTGTGTCAGTTTTCAGTCTTGTGATATGGTTTCAACTTTCTCATGACCATAAAAATATGAATCGTTAGTTCACAAAATCCTACAGATATCCAAGATTAGCCATGCAGAAAGACACACAATATACAAGCTCTGTAACACAAAGGTTAATGGGAATCTAGAATACATTTTTTATTGAATTGTGAATAGTGAGATTACCAAGGATTCCCAGCCCAACACACAAGGGATTCCACCTTTAGCCGGTTCATGAATGCTTTTATATTTGCTGTTCTAAAGTCAAGTCAAGTCAAGAGTAGGGATGTCCGATATTATCGGCCGACCGATATTATCGGCCGATATCGGCAGTAAAATGTGATATCGGAAAATATCGTTATCGGTAAAAAAAACCAAAAAAACAATAACCTTTACATTGGGTCTGTGTGTGTGTGTGTGTGTGTGTGTGTGTGTGTGTGTGTGGGGGGGGGGGGGGTGAAATGGGTCCCCTTAGGTGTTAAAACGCCCTACATGGGGGTGAGAAGTTTAGCAGTTTAGAGGACATGCCGACTTAGAGCAGAACTATGGAACGGTTCACATAACATAATTATCCTCTCTACTGGATTATGTAATAATAATGCACAAAGTAGATTCAAGAGAACATGCAAACTATTTATTAATTTCAGCGTACATGTCTGAAAATTTGACTTGTTCCAAGACCAGATGACATACGAAGGAAACTCAAGATATTGTATGATGTTATGGTTTGACACCGACCCCAAACGCACGACACAAGAGAGTAGGAATTCAGAGTTGCCAAAAACAAGGGCTTGTTTATTGAGACTAATTAATGAGCACAGAATAGTCAAGTCAAACAAGACAGGTACACAAGCAAGGGGGAAATTGTTCTGCTGCTCTGCAGCTTCTCCCGTGGTGGTAGTAGGGGGTAGCAGATGCTGACGTCTGAGCCGCTCTGCAGACTTCTCTCGGCAGAATCTCCGAAGTGTTGCGGGACCGAGAGAGAGAGAGAGGGAGCGAGTCAACAAGGGTGCAGGTGGAACGAGCAGGAGAACAGGAGAGGTGACTTGTACCCAAATACAAAAGTTATCCAAGTGAACAAATCTTCGTGTAAATACACACAGTGAGCAAAGTTCCAAAACACAATCCCAAGTGAATCTCTTCGTGTAAATACACACAGTGAGCACTGTTCCAAAACACAATCCCAAGTGAATATCTTCGGTGCAAAAATAGACACTGAGAGTGAAGTCCAAAAAACAATCCAATGTGAATAATATCTTCGGTGTGAAACAACACACAGTGGGAGATGTAAAGTCCCAAAATATTATCCCAGTGAGAACAACAAAAAGGCGATCGCTGGGTGAGTGACTGTCTGATAAAAAAGGTGGTAATTTTCAGTGTTATAGAAACACACGAAAACGGAATTTGATCAAGACAGTCAGTAAAAAACTCACCCAGACGTAGTGCGTAATGGTGCTGGAACAGCAGCGGAGCGAGCGCGTCGCCACGGGGAAAAGGTGTCCAAGAGGAAGGCTTCTTGGAATATCCTGGAGGTAAAGCACAGAGAGCAAACAGCAGCAGCAGCAGGAACGGAGAATGCAAACAGAGAAATATCAAAACGATCCAACAAAACTAGAGTGGAGAAACGGGGTATAAATAATACGGGATTGATTGATTGACAAGCAGTGACAGCTGGGGAATGTGATTGAAAAGCGTGCGGACGGGAGAGAACCAATCAACGACGTCTCTGATGACGTCACTGGGAAGAAGCGTGTGAATGGGGGAATTGAATGATTAACAGAAACAAATGAAAACAGAGCGAGGTGGTTTAAAGGAACAGAACGAGTGAGTGAGCAAGGACAGAAACCTCACAGTACCCCCCCCTCCACGGGAGCCACCCGGCGACCAGGCCGACCCGGCTCGTCAGGATGGGCACGATGGAAGTCAGTGATCAAGCCGGGATCCACGATGAGCTGCCGGGAGACCCAGCTACGCTCCTCAGGGCCGTAACCCTCCCAGTCCACAAGGTATTGGAACCCCCGGCCCCGCCGACGAACGCCCATCAACCGGCGGACCTGCCACTGGGGGTGACCATCCACCAACACGGGAGGCGGCGGATCAGGAGCTGGAGGCATAAGGGGACTGAGGGAGACGGGCTTAACCCGGGAGACATGGAACACGGGGTGGATGTGCATGGATGCAGGAAGTTTCAGGCGCAGGGCCGCCGGACTGAGTACCTTCAGGACCTCGAAAGGTCCGACGAAACGGGGGTTGAGCTTCTTGGCCGAGGACCGTAGCGGGAGGTCCTTTGCGGAGAGCCACACCCTCTGCCCAGGGCGGTAAGTCGGCGCAGGAACCCGGCGCCGGTCGGCACCACGACAGGCGCGCTCAGATGTCCGGAGCAGCGCGGTCCTGGTGATCTCCCAAACTCGTCGGCAGCGGTCGAGGTGGACCTGCACGGAGGGAACTGCCACTTCCGTCTCCTGTGCGGGGAAAAGAGGGGGCTGGTAGCCCAGGGAGACCTCAAAGGGGGAGAGGCCGGTGGCGGAACTGACCATTGAATTGATGGAGTATTCAACCCAGGGAAGGAAACGGCTCCAGGATGCTGGTCTCTCGGCTGCCACACACCGAAGAGCAGACTCCACGCTCTGGTTCATCCTCTCCGTCTGCCCGTTAGTCTGGGGATGATAACCAGAGGAAAGACTGACCGTTGCCCCCAATCCCTTGCAAAAGGCCTGCCATACCTGGGAGGTGAACTGGGGCCCCCGGTCAGAGACGATGTCCTGGGGAAACCCATGAAGGCGGAACACGTGGTGCGTCAGGAGGTCCGCCGTCTCGGCCGCCGAGGGAAGCTTGGAGAGGGCCACGAGGTGAACCCCCTTGCTGAATCGATCCACCACGGTCAGAAGGCAGGTGTTCCCCTGGGAGGAGGGCAGACCAGTGACGAAGTCCAGCGCCACATGTGACCACGGACGGCTCGGAACGGGAAGTGGCTGCAAGAGCCCGGAGGGTGCCTGGTGAGAGGCCTTGCTGCGGGCACAGACCGTGCAGGCCAATACGAACTCCTTGACGTCGTTCCGCATGGTGGGCCACCAGAAACGACGAGCCAGGAAGGAGAACGTGCGATGGACGCCAGGGTGGCAGGCGAACCGGCTGGTATGGCCCCACAGCAGTACCTGGGACCGGACAGAGTCGGGGACGAAGAGACGACTCCTAGGGACGTTGCTAGGAGCACGTTGGAAGCGTAGGGCACGCCTTACCACACCCTCGATGCCCAAGGTGATGGCTCCAACCACTCGGGCCTCCGGGAGGTTGGGAGTAGGGTCCTCAGAGGGTGGAGCCCCCTTGGAGTGCATCCGGGACAGGGAGTCGGCCTTCGTGTTGCGAGAACCGGGGCGGAAGGTCAGCGAGAAGTCGAACCGACTGAGGAAACTGGCCCATCTCGCCTGCCGACCGTTGAGGCGCCTGGAAGGTTCTTGTGGTCCGTCCAGATGGTAAAAGGCTCCTCGGCACCCTCTAGCCAATGACGCCACTCCTCCAGCGCAGCCACGACCGCCAGCAGCTCCCGATTGCCGGTGTCGTAGTTCCTCTCGGCAGGGAGGAAGCGACGCGAGTAGAAGGCGCAAGGATGCACCTTCTGGTCTGAAAGAGAACGTTGGGATAGGACAGCGCCTAGGCCAGAATCCGAGGCGTCCACCTCCACGATGTACTGTCTCTTGGGGTCAGGGTGGAGCAGGATAGGCGCGGAAGTGAACCTTCTCTTGAGGGATACGAACGCAGCGCATGCCGCTGGGGACCAGTCGAACGGCAGAGCGGGGGAGGTCAGCTTGGTAAGTGGCTCCGCCACTTGACTGTAGTTCCGGATGAACCTTCGGTAGAAGTTGGCGAACCCGAGGAAACTCTGTAACTCCTTCCGAGTGGTGGGTTCTGGCCAATCCTCCACAGCCTGGATCTTGCGAGGATCCGCTCGGGTCAAGCCCTTCTCAACGATGAAGCCCAGGTAGTCGACGGAGTTGGAGTGGAAACGGCACTTCTCCGCCTTGACGAAGAGCCGATTGTGGAGGAGGCGCTCCAGCACACGGCGGACATGCTGGATGTGTTCCTCGAGGGTCCTGGAAAAGATGAGAATGTCGTCCAGGTACACCACCACGAACACCTCCAGCATGTCACGAAGGACGTCATTCATGAGTGCCTGGAATACCGCCGGGGCGTTGGTGAGGCCGAACGGCATTACTAGGTACTCGTAGTGGCCCCTGGGGGTCTTGAAGGCGGTCTTCCATTCATCGCCCTCACGGATACGGACAAGATGGTAGGCACTCCGGAGGTCCAGCTTGGTGAAGAACGAGGCCTGGGTCAGTGGCTCGAAGGTGGAGCTCATGAGAGGTAGAGGGTATTTGTTCTTGATGGTGATCTCGTTGAGCTGACGATAGTCGATGCAGGGTCGCAGGTCCCCATCCTTCTTACCAACAAAGAAGAACCCGGCCGCCACCGGGGAGGAGGAAGGCCGAATGAGTCCTGCTTCCAATGACTCAGAGATGTAGAGATCCATCGCCTTCTTCTCCGGGACAGTCAGACTGTAGAGGCGGCTGCCGGGAAGGGGAGCCCCTTGGCGGAGGTCGATGGCGCAGTCATAGGGGCGGTGAGGTGGAAGGGCCTGAGCCCTGGTCTTACTGAAAACCTCCAAGAGGTCGTGGTACTCGGGAGGTATGGACGAGAGGTCCGGAGGCAACTCACCAGCGGGCCTCCGGGGCGGGGGACAGGACACCGCCTGCAGACACAGGGCGTGACAGGAGGAGCTCCAGCCCCTGATGGTACCGGAGGACCAGGCGATGTGGGGCTCGTGCAGCGCGAGCCAGGGCCTACCCAGGACCACCGGGACAAGGGGGGATTGGGTGATGAGGAACTGGATTCTCTCGACGTGGTTCCCAGCGATGGTCAGCACGACTGGGCCGGTGCGTTGAGAGATGTCGGCCAGGCGGTGTTGGTCCAACGAAAAGATCTCCAAGGGCCTCACAAGGTCCTCAAGTGGAATGTTGGCTCGGGTGGCGAACTCGAAGTCGAGGAAATTCTCGTCTGCCCCTGAGTCGATGAGGGCCTCCACCGTGGCACGTTGGTCCCCCCAGGCCAGGGTGACGCTCATCAGATGGTCAGGTGGTGCGCGGCGCTGGGAATGGGAAAAACGGCTCACCAGGATCTCCCGGGGTCTCGGTGAGCCTGATCTTTTGGCCGGGTGGGGCAGTCGGCGATTCGGTGTCCCGCACCTCCGCAGTAGAGGCAGAGACCGGACCTGAGCCTTGCCTCACGCTCCGCCTGGCTCAGATGAGAGCGTCCCAGCTGCATGGGTTCCTCCTCGCGAACCGAACGGGGGGGCCTGCTACCACCAGTAGTGTTGAGGACAGGGCGTCCAGGAGTGACGTCATGCGTCCGGGGAATCCGGGGTGCCTCAGGAGGTAACAGTCGGGTCCTCTCGCGCCTTCTCTCCAGGAGGCGTCCGTCAATACGGATGACAAGGCTAAACAGATCCTCGAGGGAGTCGGGCAACTCCCGGGTAGCGAGCTGGTCCCGGACTGCGTCACTGAGCCCCCTCAAGAAGGTTAGGCGAAGAGCAGGTTCGTTCCATCCACTCTCCACCGCCGCCAGACGAAACTCCAAGACATAGTCCGTCACCCTGCCGCTCCCCTGTCAGAAAGTCCCCAACCGGGCTCCAGGGTCCAGACCTCGGGCTGGATGGTGGAACACTCTGCGGAGCTCCGCCACGAAGTCTGGATAGGAAAACACAAAATCTGCTTCCATTGCCCAGGAGGAAGTGACCCACTGGGCAGCATGGCCTGAAAGCAAGTTCGTCATATAAGCCACTTGGGACCCACGAGCAGAAAAACGGCTTGGTTGATGACGGAAAACCAACCCACATTGCATGATGAATGTGGCACACTCCTCGGGATTGCCGTCGAACAGCCGTGGGACGGAGAGACGGGGTTCCCGAGGTGCGGGATCTGCTGGGGCTGCGGGGAATGCTCCTGAAGGTTGTGAGAGATGAAAAGCATTAACGGTGTCGCCCAGCGAGTGAAGCTGAGCGAGAATGTCGGACTGTTGTCCCGCCATAGCGGCCATTGACCCTTGCATAGGCAGGACCTGATCCCTGAGACTCTGCACCGCAGCCGCAGCCCGCTCTAATTGGAGACTGTGATCCCTGGTCAACTCGACTTGATTAGCAAGTGCGGTTCTGACCCTCTCTGTGTCGGCTGGGGTCGTCATTTTGGTTGGATCGTAATGTTATGGTTTGACACCGACCCCAAACGCACGACACAAGAGAGTAGGAATTCAGAGTTGCCAAAAACAAGGGCTTGTTTATTGAGACTAATTAATGAGCACAGAATAGTCAAGTCAAACAAGACAGGTACACAAGCAAGGGGGAAATTGTTCTGCTGCTCTGCAGCTTCTCCCGTGGTGGTAGTAGGGGGTAGCAGATGCTGACGTCTGAGCCGCTCTGCAGACTTCTCTCGGCAGAATCTCCGAAGTGTTGCGGGACAGAGAGAGAGAGAGAGGGAGCGAGTCAACAAGGGTGCAGGTGGAACGAGCAGGAGAACAGGAGAGGTGACTTGTACCCAAATACAAAAGTTATCCAAGTGAACAAATCTTCGTGTAAATACACACAGTGAGCAAAGTTCCAAAACACAATCCCAAGTGAATCTCTTCGTGTAAATACACACAGTGAGCACTGTTCCAAAACACAATCCCAAGTGAATATCTTCGGTGCAAAAATAGACACTGAGAGTGAAGTCCAAAAAACAATCCAATGTGAATAATATCTTCGGTGTGAAACAACACACAGTGGGAGATGTAAAGTCCCAAAATATTATCCCAGTGAGAACAACAAAAAGGCGATCGCTGGGTGAGTGACTGTCTGATAAAAAAGGTGGTAATCTTCAGTGTTATAGAAACACACGAAAACGGAATTTGATCAAGACAGTCAGTAAAAAACTCACCCAGACGTAGTGCGTAATGGTGCTGGAACAGCAGCGGAGCGAGCGCGTCGCCACGGGGAAAAGGTGTCCAAGAGGAAGGCTTCTTGGAATATCCTGGAGGTAAAGCACAGAGAGCAAACAGCAGCAGCAGCAGGAATCAAAACGATCCAACAAAACTAGAGTGGAGAAACGGGGTATAAATAATACGGGATTGATTGATTGACAAGCAGTGACAGCTGGGGAATGTGATTGAAAAGCGTGCGGACGGGAGAGAACCAATCAACGACGTCTCTGACGACGTCACTGGGAAGAAGCGTGTGAATGGGGGAATTGAATGATTAACAGAAACAAATGAAAACAGAGCGAGGTGGTTTAAAGGAACAGAACGAGTGAGTGAGCAAGGACAGAAACCTCACATATGAGGTGTTTTTAAAAGGGGCAAATGAACAATTCTTTTAGTAGATTGAATCATTAGTCAGAAGGATAATGATATTTTGTCAAGGGGGTGGCATATATCACCCCCATGACACATCCCTACTTTGTAAGACAAACAGCTTTGATGTTGTAATTACAGTGATTAGGCTCGTTTGCCTGTCTAAATTTTTTTTATCAATCTGCTTATTGTGTATTTTTAGGTGTTTGTTTATGTTTTATCTGTCATTTGGACCAGATCTAAAAGAGGGGTCTATGATCTCAATTGACTACCTGGTAAACAACTTTCGTGAAAGAATTGGAACTATATTGGGGTACACACGAGTAATGCAGCCATAATATTTGCAAACAGCATTGTTCTAAACAATGCAAGGCATAAATCTTTGTATCTACTAGACAGTTTGTATTTATATCTTTGTTATATAAAAAACATGTACTTTGGTAAAAACATGATAACATAATCCTATTGAATTCTGAATTTGTTGTTTATTGGTTGAGTGTCAAGGATACACATAAATTATAAACATCTAAAACCATGAAACTGACCGATACAGATCGTTTTTTAGCCACACTAAATATTTGTGTAATATACTCAATATTATGGATCTGCATTACAAACTACAGTTACACACAGCATGAAATATTCAATCAACACAAAGATGATGGTTCTAAGGTAAATAAAATGTAATTCAGTCAACATAGTTAGTGAATAGTATGGCTAACATGTATGAAAGTAACATAAAACCGTTATTAGAGTTGTTGATACAATATTATAATTCATAATAATTTTGCAGAAAAAAAGCAAAATGCATAGTATTACCGGCGAGGTTGTTTGCTCATAGTCCCCAGATGATTGAAGGAAATTCACTTTAAGAACCATTTAGCATGAAACATCTTAAAACAAAGATGTATTTTATACATTATAACCATGAAAATAATGCAATGTTAGGTTCTACCGTGATTATAGTGTTCACAGATAGGAATGTATCCAGGACAGGGTTCTTTATACATCACTAACCCTGGACAGACTTGTGAAGTCAGAGATAGGAATGTATCATTCACATTCAATTATCCAAATGTACTCAGGATGTGTCAGATGTGTGTGCGAAAGTTCCCAGCACTATGCAGGGTTTTACATAGGCTACTAACAAAAACAATTCATATTGTTTCACTGATGGTCTTGTTGATAGCTACATGGTCGACATGTTTTATTTGTACCTGAAAGATTTGCTTCATTCACACAATAAATATGCTGTTTGTGAAAAAATAATGTATAATATCTGGACTGAGTCACTGTATAGTGAATCCAGGGGTATAGTGGATCGATTATATTTTGTATGAAACACCTTAAAACAATGAGGCATTTCATTTATAATATCAAAACATGGCTTATGTTCTATAAGATGTTCTTATGTATCTACAAGTCTTATGTAGAATGATGTAAAAAGAGTTCTACTAATATATTTCACTTAAAAAACGTGTACAGAAAGATAAATATCCGACCCCGGAGCCCCGTCTGAGTGTAAACAGGCTTTGTACAGTATAACACATGCAATCCCATATGGTCTAGCGGTAAGGATGCCCTGGTTTCAACAGGGAGGCGCGGGTTCGACTCCTGCTATGGGAATAACACCTTTTTCTATACATAGCAAATGTTATGGTATGTTTTATTGTAACTGTTTGAATGTTTGTTTGTTTTAGTGCAAGACTGGTGCATCGTCTAAGAAGGGTGACCCCCATGAAAGGGTCTGAGGTGCATTTGTTCCCCTATTGATAGGTTTTTACATACCTTTGCAAGGATATGTATGACTGTGTTGCATTCATTTATTAATTTTGTTGGACTTAATGGTATTTATGGTTTATTTATGATTTATTGTGGTACTTCTTCTTGAATTGTTTAAATAAGATGTGTTTGACCCGAGGGGTCATTAATGTATGTATTGTAGGACCTTACAAATCTGATTTGATCATTTTCAAGCATTACATTTAACAGACAGTGGTGACATTTCGAAGTTTTAAAGGGATCACATTCACATAGCTGAACTTAAAATCATTCAAAACAATTATTACACTTTTGAGGTAGAATGAAACGCAGTTGGGTATATTATAAAAAAATGTATTAAAGAATATTGCAGATCATGCTGTAACCTTTTTTATCAATAATATAAGCGTGGATAACATCGATAATATGGTTAATATCTAAAGTTTCTAAACACTTATGATTTTTCAGGTTAAAAGCCGTAACATTCACTATTACAGTGTATAAACATAACAGGTGTGCTCTGTTAAAATTACCATTCATATGATCTAAAATAGTAACTAAGCCGTTTTCAGATAGAAGACTTTCATCCTCTGAGAGTGTCTCTATCATATATTGCCAATTATTTAGCAAGCCTTTCTCTCTCACCAGCTTCAACATATTTTCAAAAAGCCTTAAGCGCAGGCTATTGACATTCCCGTTTACCCATCGATGTACAATTGTCCTGACAGCTCCGCGGCAGTCACTAAGGCTTTAAGAGTAGCTACTTTGATTGGGAAGTGGAGGGTTTTTCTTCTAGTAGGACACAGTCTCTTAACCATACCCCGGGTTGGGGATAGCAGTGATGATGCTTTGTTGGTTACATCAGCGATAGGTATTTCTTCGGGGTCAGGGTGGAATACATTAGATTCTGATGTAAGAGGGGTGTACCAGGGGCTATTAGGATCCATACACCTGACAGGGTTTGGCGGTGGTGAATCCGGCGATGAAGTCTCCCAAATCGTTGTAAGAGGGCTGTAACTAGTCCTAGGGGTGTCTAGGAGGCTTTGCAATGAAAAAGTTTTAGTTGAACCATACAGGGGTACGGGTAATGTCTCAGCTTCCTCGTCTGGAGCGTATAGTGGAGACAGGCTATCTAGTGTATCCGATGCATGCTTAGAAGGATCTTCCCCGTGTCTCACATAGTAAGCAAAGTTTGATCGCGTTGAAGTAGGGTCACCGAATCTATAACCGCCAGCGGGTAGTGTCTCAACATCGTCAGGCGTGTTTAGTGGAGACAGGCTATCTAGTGTATCCAATGCAGAGTTAGCAGGATCAGCCTCATGTGACACATACAAAGCCATGATTGCTATCTAAAAGTACAAAATGCACTGTAAGTCTTTTTAAAGGAGGATTTAGGGTTGACACGCCCCATCCTCCGCCCCCTCGCTGGGTCACTCCCATTCCATCTCCTCTGAATCGTCGGCTGGATGGAGCCTTCTTCTAAAATATGCCAGGTCTGTCCTCACCTTAACCCCTTCTTTAGTAACCATTCCGCAAGTACGAAGACATTCTAACCAGGCCGGTACCGGTACTGAGAAGAGGATATACTCATGACTTGTATTAAAGAACCTTGAGAAGATGGTTAGATTAGTCTCTACACCAAAAGCCAGAGTACTTTTTAGGGGAGCTCCAGTAGCTCACCACGTACCGCGAGTGCTATTTCAGCGCCGTGGACAACCGTGCTCGTCACGGATCTGGGGCTGAGCGCGTTCGAATCCCGGACGGCAGCCGTGCCTTTCCCAGAGTGTCTTCCCCCCCATCTGAACCCTTTCAGCCTGCTTCTGTCGGTCGAACTTGACCAAGTATGAATGCGACGAAAAAGCGATAAACGCTAAAAAGAACCAGCTGACTGGTCAAAGTAAAAAAAAAAAAAAAAAAGCCAGAGTACTTTTTATAGATATCCGCCCGTAATACACATACCCGTAGTCTATTGAGCTTATTACCAGGGTGAATATATGCCCGTCCTTAAGCGTTCTACCCACTAATCCATCCATGGCCTCATACGAAGCTTTTTTTAGCTGCCAAAATTCACTCTCCGATAGGTCTATCTCAGATCTTCTTACAGCACCCTGGAAATTCTCCAAGGGGGTCTTGTAGAAGACAACTCTCTCAAATTTAACATCATAACAGAATCCAAGGACCCCATCCCTGAGGGGCCATATCTCGGTGTAAAACACGCTACCAAATTTGGATGGTGCAACTAACTCGGCCTTAAAATGCGCTACTCGGGCTGACGTGCGTATAGTAGATGTAGCTAGACTGCTCGCCATTTTTTTTTCTAGGGTCTCTCTAAGAGGGAACTCTCTAAATATATAGGTTTTTATCCAACCCTGACCGCCTATATAGCGTCATACAGACCCGTCGCAGCTTTGCCCCCACCCTCATACAGAAATACATCCATCTAGACATACACACCCACACAATCTTTTTGACAGTCACAGTCTTTGACAGAAACGTTGAAGTATCAGCTGTTGTTTAAAGTATCAGGATCGAAGCATAGGAAATGGGGAATTTCTTCAGCAGGACTACCAGCTGTATTATGAGCTCTATAAACTATGATATCGCATTGCTTTTAAAACATGCTATAGATAATAAAGTCACCGATGCCCAGTTGTACACTGTAAACGGGAATGTCAATAGCCTGCGCTTAAGGCTTTTTGAAAATATGTTGAAGCTGGTGAGAGAGAAAGGCTTGCTAAATAATTGGCAATATATGATAGAGACACTCTCAGAGGATGAAAGTCTTCTATCTGAAAACGGCTTAGTTACTATTTTAGATCATATGAATGGTAATTTTAACAGAGCACACCTGTTATGTTTATACACTGTAATAGTGGATGTTACGGCTTTTAACCTGAAAAATCATAAGTGTTTAGAAACTTTAGATATTAACCATATTATCGATGTTATCCACGCTTATATTATTGATAAAAAAGGTTACAGCATGATCTGCAATATTCTTTAATAATTTTTTTATAATATACCCAACTGCGTTTCATTCTACCTCAAAAGTGTAATAATTGTTTTGAATGATTTTAAGTTCAGCTATGTGAATGTGATCCCTTTAAAACTTCGAAATGTCACCACTGTCTGTTAAATGTAATGCTTGAAAACATTTTACCATTTGTTGGGATCATGATCAAATCAGATTTGTAAGGTCCTACAATACATACATTAATGACCCCTCGGGTCAAACACATCTTATTTAAACAATTCAAGAAGAAGTACCACAATAAATCATAAATAAACCATAAATACCATAAAGTCCAACAAAATTTAAATAAATGAATGCAACACAGTCATACATATCCTTGCAAAGGTATGTAAAAACCTATCAATAGGGGAAAAATGCACCTCAGACCCTTTCATGGGGGTCACCCTTCTTAGACGATGCACCAGTCTTGCACTAAAACAAACAAACATTCAAACAGTTACAATAAAACATACCATAACATTTGCTATGTATAGAAAAAGGTGTTATTCCCATAGCAGGAGTCGAACCCGCGCCTCCCTGTTGAAACCAGGGCATCCTTACCGCTAGACCATATGGGATTGCATGTGTTATACTGTACAAAGCCTGTTTACACTCAGACGGGGCTCCGGGGTCGGATATTTATCTTTCTGTACACGTTTTTAAATGAAATATATTAGTAGAACTCTTTTTACATCATTCTACATAAGACTTGTAGATACATAAGAACATCTTATAGAACATAAGCCATGTTTTGATATTATAAATGAAATGCCTCATTGTTTTAAGGTGTTTCATACAAAATATAATCGATCCACTATACCCCTGGATTCACTATACAGTGACTCAGTCTAGATATTATACATTATTTTTTCACAAACAGCATATTTATTGTGTGAATGAAGCAAATCTTTCAGGTACAAATAAGACATGTCGACCATGTAGCTATCAACAAGACCATCAGTGAAACAATATGAATTGTTTTTGTTAGTAGCCTATGTAAAACCCTGCATAGTGCTGGGAACTTTCGCACACACATCTGACACATCCTGAGTACATTTGGATAATTGAATGTGAATGATACATTCCTATCTCTGACTTCACAAGTCTGTCCAGGGTTAGTGATGTATAAAGGACCCTGTCCTGGATACATTCCTATCTGTGAACACTATAATCACGGTAGAACCTAACATTGCATTATTTTCATGGTTATAATGTATAAAATACATCTTTGTTTTAAGATGTTTCATGCTAAATGGTTCTTAAGTGAATTTCCTTCAATCATCTGGGGACTATGAGCAAACAACCTCGCCGGTAATACTATGCATTTTGCTTTTTTTCTGCAAAATTATTATGAATTATAATATTGTATCAACAACTCTAATAACGGTTTTATGTTACTTTCATACATGTTAGCCATACTATACACTAACTATGTTGACTGAATTACATTTTATTTACCTTAGAACCATCATCTTTGTGTTGATTGAATATTTCATGCTGTGTGTAACTGTAGTTTGTAATGCAGATCCATAATATTGAGTATATTACACAAATATTTAGTGTGGCTAAAAAACTATTTTAACTGTATCGGTCAGTTTCATGGTTTTAGATGTTTATAATTTATGTGTGTCCTTGACACTCAACCAATAAACAACAAATTCAGAATTCAATAGGATTATGTTATCATGTTTTTACCAAAGTACATGTTTTTCATATAACAAAGATATAAATGCAAACTGTCTAGTAGATACAAAGATTTATGCCTTGCATTGTTTAGAACAATGCTGTTTGCAAATATTATGGCTGAATTACTTGTGTGTACCCCAATATAGTTCCAATTCTTTCACGAAAGTTGTTTACCAGGTAGTCAATTGAGATCATAGACCCCTCTTTTAGCTAGATCTGGGCCCTGTTTCATGTACGTGGTTCAACTAAGTCGATCAAGATGTCCATTATCCAGCTTCAGTTAACCCGATGTTCGAAGCCGGGATTTTCCTGTTTCACAAAGGTGGATTCAGTCTCGTTAACTCAAGCCAGACTTGCGAGTCAGGCTAAATGCGCGCGGCCGTTTTAGGTGAAAAGCCAGCACGTATCGATGGCAGAGACCCTGATTCTCAACGGCATTGATTGATTAATTGATTTAAGACTTTATTGACAGATTGCAATACGGCTCAATCGCCTCGCCGACAAGTTAAATGCGTTATCTATAGGCTAATTCTAAGTCCCTCATTACCTCAATCAATCAGATTATATTTCTTTAAACTTGCCTGCTGGATTGAATAATCAAATGAGATCTTGCTAGCGAAAATAATTAGTTAACTGTTATACAGAATTACGATACGGCCCTCTTGCCCATTGATTGATGTATAGTCAATCTTTAACTTATCTCCAATGTGGTCTAACGGGTTGTTCTTTTGACTTTCACACGGACGACCGGGGTTCAAGACCCTAGTCGTCTCCTTTTTTTTGCAATATAGGAATAATTCAATTTGGTGCACGTTGAGAGCTATATAAAGAATGACATCCTCAATGCATGTAGATTTATAATATTTTAACTTAAAACCAGGCTACTTTGGCGTATAATCATTAATATTATATTCAAAAAAATCATATTGGAAACACCGGGATTTGAACCCGGGTCGCAAGGTTGGCAGGCTTGAGCACTACCGCTGGGCCACTGTGCCAGATGGGATAAATTCATTGTTTATACATTAATGAACGAGAGACCCGTGTTTAGAATATTCCTTATTTTGAATGAAGTTTTATTTCTTTATCCTCATTCATTCATGTGACGTCAACGGCTCATTCAATTTCTCAAATCCGTCAAACAGCGCATCTCATCAGACATCTTAATCCCAGTTACAATTAAAATAACCACATAATGTGTACATCGCACGAGCGAGCGCCACCGTCGCCACGGTATATATAACGTGCATTATTTAGGACAAAGTGAATTTAATATCAGCATTTTGGGTCTATTTTACATTTCAAAAGCCCCCTCTGGAAGAATGGAGCACAAAAACGTAATTCAGAATGGTATAATGCAGATCGTAGACTGTGGGAATAGTTTCAGGAAACGAGCTGTCACTTTCTTTGCGGGGGCGTGGCTCTGCGTGATCCGGCTAACTTGAACTTGAACTCTGCTTTCGACCAGGCTCAAACTTTTGGATCTGTTGGCATGGTGATCTGGAAAATCCACGTACATGGAACCGGAAAGTCCGGCTAACCCAGTTATCCAGCTAAAGTTATCCGGCTAACTCAGTTATCCAGGTACATGGAACGGGGCCCTGGTCCAAATGACAGATAAAACATAAACAAACACCTAAAAATACACAATAAGCAGATTGATAAAAGAATTTAGACAGGCAAACGAGCCTAATCACTGTAATTACAACATCAAAGCTGTTTGTCTTACAAAGTAGGGATGTGTCATGGGGGTGATATATGCCACCCCCTTGACAAAATATCATTATCCTTCTGACTAATGATTCAATCTACTAAAAAAATAGTTAATTCGCCTCTTTTAAAAACACCTCATACAATATCTTGAGTTTCCTTCGTATGTCATCTGGTCATGGAACAAGTCAAATTTTCAGACATGTAAGCTGAAATTAATAAATAGTTTGCATGTTCTCTTGAATCTACTTTGTGCATTATTATTACATAATCCAGTAGAGAGGATAATTATGTTATGTGAACCGTTCCATAGTTCTGCTCTAAGTCGGCATGTCCTCTAACTGCTAAACTTCTCACCCCCATGTAGGGCGTTTTAACACCTAAGGGGACCCATTTCACCCCCCCCCCCCCCACACACACACACAGACCCAACTATTAAAGATGCACCAAAGTACATTTACCATAGTTTCTGCTAAATATCCTGCAATATGTTTTCAGGTGACAATTATATAATTGCATATTGTCTACATTAGATACAAAGATTTTGTAATACACTGTTTAGAACAATGCTGTTTGCAAATATTATGGCTGTTTTACTCGTGTGTACCACAATCTAGTTCCAATTCATGCATGAAAGATGCTAAACCTTTTTTTTTACCATGTAGTCATTTGAGATAGGGATGCTCGATATTGGCTTTTTTACCGATACCGATATTCCGATATTGTCCAACTCCAATTTCCGATACCGATATCAACCGATACCGATATATGCAGGGTTTCCCCCCCAAAAAAAGATAATAATTTCAGGTAACTAATAATTTCACTGGATGCATTCAAAAGGCTTTCTAAAGGTAAGCATTATCTGTGCAAAATATGACAAATACTTAGATTTAATGGAAAAAAGTGCCATATTTATTTTGTCAACAACAGCAGCTTGGATTACACTCTCCCTGAGATAATCGTGACAAATATCTACTTCTTCACAAAATGTAAACAAAATTGTACCTATACAACTGAGGTAAAGTGCAAATAACTGAAACATAAAAATAATACTCCAGCAGTGCTGGACCAGCCCACATTTAAAAGGAACACGCCAACAGAAGACGATAAGCTAAGTTATTTTAAGCAGCCCCACTCATTAGCCTACTTGGGGTAACACAATCCTTCAAATAAACTGGGCTCAAGCCCTGAGTCTAGATGAGCTCTACATGTAACTGGCCAGTGGCCATCATTTGGCTAATAAAACACTATA
This sequence comes from Notolepis coatsorum, assembly GCF_963971535.1. Taxonomy (NCBI): domain Eukaryota; kingdom Metazoa; phylum Chordata; class Actinopteri; order Aulopiformes; family Paralepididae; genus Notolepis; species Notolepis coatsorum. Next base: position 61,593,365 of record NC_140184.1, on the reverse strand, counting down.
ATATACTAAAATAACAACCTGGGCTCAAACAGCCCTGCTCTTTCAAGTAACCAAATGTGCAAATGAAAACAAAAATGTCACAGAAGAAACAGTATTAGTCCAGTCCTCTTTTTAAAGTACAACAAATTAAAGTGAAAGAAAGACTGATGCTGACAGGACTATATAACAGTGACCCTGTCCTATTTTTTCTCCATGTCCTTGTGAGTGAGAGGTAGATTCTTCTGGATGAAAATCAGCATCTCAGCATTATTGCAATGTATTCGATTCCGCTTCTCATCTATGACATGGGCGACAGCACTGAAGAGCCGTTCACTGTCGACACTGGTGCAGGGTGCAGTGAGGTACTTGCGTGCTACATGGGCAATAGCAGGGAAGCGGGCCTTGTTGGACCTCCAGTAGTTGAAAGGGCACTCCGTCTTGAAGATGGTGACTTCCCCCAGGTATGCATGCACCTAAAGAAAAAGAAAAAAAAGACAAATGTACAAAACAAACATTAAATTAAATTAATTCTATTTACTTTTCTTCAAAATCCAAGCTTTATTTTATTAATTGTATATGCATTTTCATGTGAAGCACTCTGCAATTCAATTAAATTAGTTTGCTAATAAAATGTATTATTCACCTGTGATGCCGTCTCCCCTGTAGCTGCTTGTTCGCTGAGTTCATTCTCCTCCAGGATTTCTTGGTACATGTCCTTCAGTTTCGGGCTTCCAGTTCGGGTCTTCTTAGGTGGGGGGTCCTGGTCTTCCTGACCATCTGCAGCCTCTCTTTGCTGATCATCACTGCCACTGGCCATTCTTTCCACAACTTTCAGAAGCATATTGCGTGCTTCCTCCTTCTTGTCGTTGTCAAAATAACGATCTTTGTAACGAGCATCAACCATGGTTGCAATGGCATAAAGAGGTTCTCCTTGCACACAATGGAAGCGGTCACTGACAGCTTCTAGTAGAGTATGTTTGGCTGTTTTCACACCTTTGTCCTGTGCTTCATCACTCTTGGTAAGCAGCCGTGTCAGAGACACCACACCAGGGATGACATCTGCAGCAGTAGCCTCGGCAGAGCTGATGTCCCTGGTCAGCTGTTCAAAGGGTTCCAGTAGGGTGATCATCTTCTCCAGAATACCCCATTGAGTTGCTGTTAATGTTGCAGGGAGTTCATAATCAGCAACATATGCACTTAAAGCCCTCTTCTGCTCCACCAGACTCTGCATCATATAGAAGGAGGAATTCCACCTGGTGGCGCCATCCTGTTGAAGCCTTTTAACAGGCACGTTGAGTTCCTTCTGTATGTCTTCCAAACGACTGTAAGCTAGCGGTGAGTGCTTGAAGTGTCCTACCACTTTCCTCCCCACAGCCAGAGCCTCTGCGATGCTGCGTTGAGACAGGGCACCTCCGTTCACTGCCAGCTGCAAGCTGTGCGCCATGCAGGGCAGACTTTTCACACCAAACTCCGTCGTAGCTTTAGCCATGTTACGTGCGTTATCCCTCACCACAACTTGTACTTTTGACTTGGGGATTTTCCACGCCTCAAACATCCCTTCAAAAGCAGCTGAGATCGCTACTGCTGTATGAGACCCACGGCACTCTTGGGTATTAAGCACAGCCTTTTTCAGCACAAAGTCCGCATCCAGCCATTGTGCAGTCAAGCTCAACATGCTAATCGGGCTAACGCTTGAAGACCAGATATCTGTTGTGAAGCTAATGGACACAGCATTTGAAATTAGCTTCTCGATGTGACTGTACACACTATTGTACAACTCGGGCAAGCAGATATCTGTGAAATACTTACGACTGGGCATGGCAAAGCGTGGCTCGAGATACTCCACAAGTTTGGTGAATCCGGTGTCTTGCACGATCGAAAACGGCTGGTTATCCAGTGCGATACACTCGATGATTTTCTGATTGATGGCTTTCGTCCTGGGGTGGTCCTTGCTGTATTTTAGTTTTTTATAGACCGACTCGTTAAGAGACAACTGCATCGTGGGTTTAACTTTTTTCGGTGTCTCACTTATCTTCTTTTCTTCGTTTGCTTTCACAAATGCTGCATATATCTCCGGGTGCTTCTTCTTAAGGTGGGAGATTAAATTCGTTGTATTGAAGGAAGATATCTTGGTTCCTCCTCGCATAACCTCCGTTTTACAGTCATTGCAAATGGCAACTTTCTTATCTGGAGACACTTTGAAATAATTCCAAATCAGAGACATAACGTTAGCTGTTCGGGCTCCACTCGCGGACTTGTTGTTAGTTGTTACATGTATGCTGCAAGTGACGACGCGGTTTGATGATGTCATCAAGCACGCACCGATAGACGTCTGGGTCGGCTCACCCATAGATATATATAGAACACTAGATAGGAGTCACCAGCGTCGCTGAACCGCCGCCATCTTGCTCCAGTCAGCCTTGAGTGAGGGTGAGTGAGCTGCACAGACAAAAATACTCATAACTCGCTGAAATATTGATGGATTTACAAACGGTTTGGTTTATTACAAGCATTATTAACGTGGCTATGATTCAAAGTTTGTAAAAAAAAAAAAATATATATATATATTGTTATTTTTTTTTTTTTTTTTTTTTTACCGATACCGATATTTTCCTATATCACATTTTACTGCCGATATCGGCCGATAATATCGGTCGGCCGATAATATCGGACATCCCTAATTTGAGATCATTGACCCCCCTTTCTTTTTTAGCTAGACCTGGTCCCAATTGACTGCAACAACAAAAGACCTAAAAATACATATTTTCTGAACATTACATTTGAGGTATCGCAAACTATATTGAATGGGGTTTTTCAGGGTAAAAAAGAGGATGGAAGTTATTGATCTGCAGGAGGTTGGTATGGGAGAGATGGTCAGGTCATAAATATAAAATATAACACCACGTTATACAATGATGCAGGGACATTAGCCCTTCTCATTCTTTAAATCCCCTTAATTTGGAACTTTAAAATCAGATAGGGTGGTGAATGGTCTACAGTTTCAACGTTTTTGAAAGTCCATTATAGACATAGCTATCACAGAAGGTCTAGCTAGCATAGAACGCCTTTTACCATAACTTTGTCCTAATTTTCAGTGGTGCTGTGACATAAATGGGGGTTAGATGTGTTGGTACGGTTTGAACCGTGCTAAAAAGGGGAAGTTGACCTAAAAATGTAGGCCTAAACAGTATATGGACATTCAGGCTTTGAAGTGATCTATATCCATGAAATAAGTCTTAATTTAAGACATATGAAACAGTTAAAACAGCTTGGACAGACACCTATTTTCTGGACTGTTTTCACAAACAGTGCTGTATTTGTAATCTGCTATCTTCTAAATGTATCGATGTAGCATTACAGTCTATCTGTATGTCATGTATGCCCTGATGTATTGAAAATGGGGGATTCTGATGTAAACAAGACTAGAGTCTTTCTCTGATCTGCTACCTCTTAATCCAATCCAATCCAATCCAACTTTATTTATAAAGCGCTTTAACAGCCACAGGGGCACAAAGTGCTGTACAGGGGGAGCATATTAAAAACTATTAGCAGCACTAAAAATAGATTAAAAAAACAAGAGTACCAAAACAGAGATAAAAAACATTAGGTAAATATGTGCTGGAGAGCAATACAAATTTAAATAGATCAGAGTACTTAAAAACAAATATTTAAAAGCAAAGGACACAGTAACAAAACGATACAACAACAACACAGTAAGACAATAAGATCATAAAATCAACAAGCTACATGGTGTCGAAAGCCAGAGAGAAAAGGTGGGTCTTAAGGAGGCCTTTGAAACGGGGCAGTGATGAGGCCTGCCTAATCTGCAGTGGCAGCTCATTCCACATTTTGGGGGCGACAACGGAGAAAGCACGGTCCCCCCTGAGCTTACGCCTAGTTGTAGGCACTACTAGGAGCAGCTGGTCAGCTGACCTGAGAGAGCGAGAAGGTGTATAGACCTGCAACAGCTCAGAGAGGTAGGGTGGAGCAAGGTCATGAAGAGCTTTAAAAGCAAATACAATTATTTTAAAATGAATCCTAAAGTGCACTGGGAGCCAGTGGAGTGAAAATAAAATCGGTGAGATGTGGTCGTATTTACGAGTGCCAGTTAAAAGACGAGCAGCGGCGTTCTGCACCATCTGAAGGCGAGCCACTGAGGATCCACTCACCCCTATATAACCTTGTCAAAGACTCATTTTCCATTCTACATTGTATTAGTTTTACGAAATAAGAAATACAGCTATCTATATGGTCAGCACCGTGTCCCAAACTGTCAAATAGTTGGTATTACAACTCTGTCAGCTGTGTAACAGTATTTATCAAAGTGCTGCATGTTATAGTGTAGGTTAGTTTATTAGGACAAATGCATGTTTATGGGGAAATTTTTTAAGAAAAAATATGTGTGAAAACATGTGAACCCATCCATTGTGTGAACAAAAAATATGTTATGAGTATAATGTTGTACACTAACTTCCATGTTGCCTGTAACATCTGAGTTTGCCTGTCCCCTAAACTTCATGCCCCATGCGGTGTTTTGACACCTATAACAGGGCCCCTGTTCACACTAGTGGTCTGCAAGGGCCTTGAAATAAAGCCCGAGCCCTGCCCGAGCCCGTGAACTTCAGGCCCTGCCCGAAAATAAGCCCGACTGTAAATAATATTTTAAGCCCTAGCCTGCGTGAAAACCCGAAAAAATTATTATTATTAAAATATTAAATTATTTTTTTGTTTTAAATATTCTAAACACTTTATATATTAACTTAATAAATAAACAAAAACGAAAATGTCCAATAGGTCTGCCTAAATAACGCTGAAAACTAAGAAGCATTTACATAGCCTGTTCGCCTCTCCCAGTGCTCGCTTATAGACTGACTCACACATCAGCCTCGTAAAATGTATTGAAGGCTATAGAATCTTCTTTGACACACACACACACACACAACACACAATAGCCTACTCAGTCACTATACAAACAAACAGAAATCAGATTTCGAGCAGAGCAACATAATGAAAAGCACAACAAAACAGGTAGCAACCCAGCAAATAATAAACATCACTCACCACGACGTCAGCAACGCGTTGAAACTAAACTTCGCCAACCGGCTACATACATCCCAAGAACAAATTAAAACGTTCGCCAACTGGCTATATTCCAACACAACCAATCGAGTTGAACTTGTCCCCTGAGTTCTCCCTGCGCGCTGCGAAGGTTATCCTATAACCCTAGTTATATGAAAAAAAAATTAAAAAAACGGCGGTGCCCGGGCCCGGCCGAGCCCGAATTATTTATTAAAAAAAAGCCCTACCCAGCCCGAACCCGCCGGGCCGGGCCGGGCCCCGTCGGGCCTGGGCAAGGTTGCAGTGCACTAGTTCACACCCCTCACACACACTGAGATCCTCACAGACAGATATTTCAGCACTTATATTTTCACCCCAACTCTTTAAGCTATCATGTCTTTAACTTTTATAATTAATGTGAATAATACAAAAAACACTGTAATGCAGCCTTTTTAAAAGAATCAATTTTTTAAATAAAACGCTTCACCGGTTTTACAACGGTGTTTGTAATCAGCCCCTCAACCCTGTGATGCAGCCATCTAGGAGAACTTAGCCTCCAAGCATATGACTTAAACACTAGCCCTGTCCCCCGTTGGCAAAACAGCATGCTGTAACACCCATATATTTTAGCGGCTCTGCAGATCGTCCCGGTATTGAGAATGGAGAAGCGGCGTAGCGCCACTGTCTCTGCGGCTCTGCAGCTACTCCAGGATCCAACTCGGGGAGGAACGGAGAGAGAGAGAGAGTGGTCAATACACAAGCCAACGGAATACAGAGGCAGTCCAGTCCTCCTTAGCTGAGTCCAGTATAAACACACGTGACTTAATCTTCAGTGTTACCAACACACAAGTTTAGCTGAGCCCAGTACAATCCCACGTGACTTAATCTTCAGTGTTACCAACCAGTGATGCCACAGATTACTTGTAAAAGTAATCCGATTACTGATTATTGATTACTCCTTTAAAAAGTAATCCAAGTTACTTTACTGATTACTTGATTATCAGAGTAACTTAGTTACTTTGAAAGTAACTAGGTTACGAAGTCGTCGTCGTTCCCCTTTTAAACGTCGTCGTTTTTTTTTAAACGCTTTATTGAAAGTGCATAAATTGTTTTTAACTTGTTTCTCTGCACATAACGTAAATTGTTAAACTAGTGCTTCAGCTTCTGTACCATCAAGTATGGTAAAGCAACAGTCTATGATGCTCACAGCATTAGAGCAGCCAGCCAGTGGTTTTACAAAACCAGTGTACAGTATATCCATTCACATCTAACAAATGCAGGCTGAACTATTCAATTATATCAACTGTAACTATTAAATTGTTTTTATAAATGTCTCTCTATAAACATACAATCAGTCTCTCTTTAACATGTAAATTAACTGTAAATCTGGCAAATAAGAGCTTTTGCTCTGCCACCATCAAATATACATTAATCAAAAGGGAAAGAAACAATCTCTCTCTTTTGCTGTTTGGCTGGCCTCCGAGTCCTCCTGTACCTAGTCGAAGCGTCGGCTAGTGAATGAATGAATGAATGAATGAAAACTTTATTAACAGATTGCAAAATGGGTACAGTACAGTACAGCTCAATACATACAATTGTTAAGGGGATGCAGACCAGAGAAAGACTTTTGTCTTGTTTACATCAGGGTCCCCCAGTGTTGTGATTCCAGATGCTTTCAATGCAATTGGATGTGCTGTTTTTAGCGGTAGACAGTATTTTGTTTCCTCCGCATATGAACGTGAAGTAGTGACTGAGGCTATACGAGCGTTTTGGGATGGAAGTCTGAACAGAAACTCACTTTTAATTTTGCCAAGCGTTTTGGGGTGGAATTCTCCGACGACGGAGCCCTGCTGTCACACGATTGGCGCATATGTCACATGACGTGCTGTGAAGACCCGCCCTACTCTGCCTCTGATTCGCAGACTGTGGATGGGGAATGTGATTGTACCAAAGCAGATGTCACTCACAGACAGAGTGTCCAGTCACGCCGCGGGGACACATTCTTGTGTAACCCTTTCACTGCCACACTACGTCACTCCCAAAAGAAAAACAGCTCAAAATGTATTTTTGACTGTCGAAAACGAAATAAAATACTGCATTCCGCCTGCATTATGAATTTATGATGAGATAGTAACGAAATAGTAATGCACAGCCACTTGGACAAGTAACTGCAATCAGATTACTGGCTTTTAAAGATTAACGCGTTAGATTACTATTTTCGGGGGAAAGTAATCAGATTACAATAACGCGTTACTTAGTAACGCGTTACCGGCATCACTGAGCTGAGTCCAGTACAAAACAAAAACGGCAAATCTTCAGTGTTATCCAAACACACAAGTTTAGCTGAGTCCAGTACAAAACAAAAACGGCAAATCTTCAGTGTTATCCAAACACACAGAAAACAGAGAATCCAAAAAGGTTTGTTCCAAAAACTCACCAAAGCGCAAATGCGCAAAGCGGGCAACGAGGCACAGCTCCAACGGATGATAGAGATACACAACAGCGGCAACTTCCATAGACGTCCTGAAGAAAAACAGACGAGGCACAACAACGGGGGGAACAGGCAGTAGCAGTGGTAATCCAAAACGACCCGACAACGATTGACAGAAAGACCCGAGTATATGAAGGGCTCTGGGCGCTGATTACAAACAACCGACAGGTGCGTGACGGCAATTGGTACTTGACCTAGAAGCGTGTGGTGGCAATGAGCCAATCCTCCTCACAGTACCTTGAAGCGTGTGGTGGGAATGGGCCAATCCTCACAGAATCCTCACAGTATTTTTCTTAAAAAAATAAATAAAAAATCCTCCACACACACACACACACACACACACACACATACACACACACAAACACTATTACATACATACATACATACTTATTGTGGTTAGTTAGAACCCCTATTTACAAGTTATCACTCTTTTTCAAACAAATCAGCCTATTATTCATTTACATTTGTATTTTCTTTTTATTTAGACTTTTGCTTAAACGCACTCTTCCATATGAAACAAAAAAATATAGGCACATTACATTTGTAATTTTCTGAACACCAATGTCTAAAGATTGTGACATTGCATTTTCTTAAAAAATAATCACACAAACATGCAATCTCCAAGAAACTAAAATATAGGCACATTTGTAATTTTCTTTAAAAAAAAAAAGAATCACACACAGACACATACACACACAGCCACACCTTGGGGGAGTTTTTTCTACAGAAAGGGGGAAGTAAGACACGTCGTAAATCTATTAGACTTGACAGAAGCTGCATACACTAGTTTTAGGCTTCCGTATTCGCTATCCATACACCCCTCCTCTATGACAGCTAAGGGGGTGTCACTTTCAGAATCGTGACAGTTTCAGAACTGCAGTGAACCTCCAGAGCGTCATTTCAGCCTACGGAGTGGAGACAGTCTACTGAGAGGGAGAATTCTTTCTACACACACACTCACAAACAGCATACTGACAGAACGGCTATTGAACATTTCTGAAGAATAATACATTGTATTTTACATTTGGTATTTGGAATACACTAAATGTATTTATTCTTAATTCTGTAACTTAAACCACACACACACACACACACACACACACACACACACACACACCCACACACATTTATTCTTAAGATACACACATTTGAAATGTTTATTCTGAAAACCTTGGAATACACATATACATATTGTGAAGATATTGTATTTTTCTTAAGACCTTGGAATACACACATTCTGAAAATTGAAAATAATTTTTTTTTAATCTTTTATTTCTGACACTAAAAAAACATTTATTTTGAAAAAAAAAAATAATAAAAAAAAAGTTTATTTTGAAAAAAAATCTAAAAACGGAAGTCCCCGCCCTTACAACCCCTCCCCAGAGCCGTATAATTGAGAGTTGCGACACGCTTTGATCTCGCCGACAGGATATCACATGGTTCACGGAGCTACATTTAGTTCCACTTTGGCCTTCCTGTGGACTTGATTTCAGCGGGACAGAACGGCAGAACTATGAATGAATGAATGAAACTACTACTGTTACAGCTATTTTTGGTACTTATTAACACAATGTGCATTGATCACTGTTGCGTTATATCATTTACATGTCTGCTACTTTAATATTTACACAGAGAAGAACTAGGCTAGGGCATTATGCCACTCATGCTGCAGGATACCCAATAAAAGAAATGCATCAGAAATGTAACACTTAATTTAATGATACTCATAATGTTTTAGGATTATGTGGTTAACAGCTCCATCTCTGTTTGAGGTGGAGAATGTTCTGTATGTTTCTGCTGCAATGTCGTAGTAGTGAGGTCATCTGCAGGGCGACAGAGGATAGACAGCCGCTGTTGGGGGGGGGGGCAAACAATTAAATACACACTTGAACAGTATAATACATTCTTTTTTTGAAAATAGAAGCCCAAAGTCTCCATACAGTAGGGCACGACATAGAAACATACAGTTGATTAGAATATACCAGATTATATATATGTATATATATAATTATTATGGGAATTTCCCCAAGGGGATTAATAAAGGAATATCTTATCTTATCTTATCTTATCTTATACAGTAGAATATGTTAGATTTAACATAGAAAGATACATTAGAATATGTTAGATGTAACATAGAAAAAGATACAGTCGATTCTGGATTTAGAATAGAAAGATTCCATACAGTAGAATATGCTGGATTTGATATACATATAATGACAGCATTTTCTTTGCTGGTGGTCATTTTACAGACTACCAGCTGTTGTCCAATGTGATTAAATATAAGTCATGGATCAGACATTTTATTTGTAGCTATTTCACTAAGTTTGATACACTGTAGGTTTGGCATGACCCAAACCCTCAGGGAATGTGTGTGTGTGTGTGTGTGTGTGTGTGTGTGTGTGTGTGTGTGTGTGTGTGTGTGTGTGTGTGTGTGTGTGTGTCTGTGTGTGTGTGCGCGTGCGTGTGTGTTCAAGTTCAAGTTTGTTTCAAGTTTGTTTATTATTTGTCACAACAAAATACAGAATACTTTATAATGAAATGCTTGTTTCTGTATGAGCCCCTGAGAGTGTGCTACATACAGTAAAATTAAGTTAAAAAAAAAAGAAGTAATTATGAAGTAATTAAAAAGTTAAAAAGTAAGTAAAGTCAATATACATATACAATACAGAGTAAAATGAGTAACAGTGAGATAGAATGCAGAGGTGTGTGTGTGTGTGTATATGTGTGTGTGTGTGTGTGTGTGTGCGTGTGTGTGTGTGTGTGTGTGCGTGCGTGTGTATATGTGTGTGTGTGCCCAGCTAGTGACTGCTGTGATTGTAGTCTAACCCAGCTAGCGATTGATGTGATTGTAGTCTAACCCAGCTAGTGCCTGCTGTGATTGTAGTCTAACCCAGCTAGTGCCTGATGTGATTGTAGTCTAACCCAGCTAGTGCCTGCTGTGATTGTAGTCTAACCCAGCTAGTGCCTGATGTGATTGTAGTCTAACCCAGCTATTGGCTACTGTAATTGTAGTCTAACCCAGCTAGTGAGTTGTGTGTGTGTGTGTGTGTGTGTGTGTGTGTGTGTGTGTGTGTGCGTGCGTGCGTGTCTGTGTGTGTTCAAGTTCAAGTTTGTTTCATGTTTGTTTATTATTTGTCACAACAAAATACAGAATACTTTATAATGAAATGCTTGTTTCTGTATGAGCCCCTGAGAGTGTGCTACTGTAGCCGGTGTGATCTTGTCTGTGTTGTGTTTTAGTCGATTCGACCCCTGTTAAGGGATCGCCCTGAGTGGGAGTTGAACACGTCGCGGGCGGCATCACAGACCACTAAGCAAGAAGTGAATTCACTTCTTGCTTCCGGGTCTGGATGCCTCTGGGGAGTGAGTTTACTTGCAGCACCGCTTACCATCCACAGCCACGTCACTACTTGTACCCGTGACTGTGGATATACTGCGGTACCTCCGTTACACTACATACAGTAAAATTAAGTTAAAAAAAAAAAGTTATTATGAAGTAATTAAAAAGTAAGTAAAGTCAATATACATATACAATACAGAGTAAAATGAGTAACAGTGAGATAGAATGCAGAGGTGTGTGTGTGTGTGTGTATATGTGTGTGTGTGTGTGTGTGCGTGTGTATATGTGTGTGTGTGTGTGTGTGTGTGTGTGTGTGTGTGTGTGTGTGTGTGTGTGTGTGTGTGTGTGTGTGCGTGTGTGTGTATATGTGTGTGTGTGTGTGTTTGTGTGTGTGTGTGTGTGTGTGTGCGTGTGTGTGTATATGTGTGTGTGTGTGTGTGTGTGTGTGTGTGTGTGTGTGTGTGTGTGTGTGTGTGTGCGTGTGTATATGTGTGTGTGTGTATATGTGTGTGTGTGCGTGTGCGTGCGTGTGTATATGTGTGTGTGTGTGTCTGTCTGCCTCCCTCTCTGTCTCAGCACCAACCTGCTGGAGGCTTCCTGCAGTGAGGCAGACCTTGCCAATGGCCCAGATGGGCAACAGCAGTATGGAGGATAGGGCCATGACCCAGCCCACCACGTAGGCCCAGTCTGGGTACACATAGCCCCGGTTTGACTTCAGGGGCTGGTAGTCCAAGAAGAAGAAGACCAATGAACCCTGGAAACGATGAGATGAATGGTTAATCAAAATAGCTATAATGAAATAGCAATAGCAATAGTCAAATTACGGTTATCCTCTACTATTCTATAGGATCCAGCAGCTGACTGTTGTGTGACTCACCACACAGACTAGAGGAGTGAGGTACTTCCAGCACACTCTAAAGAGGAAGCACTGCCTCTGGCCTGTCATGTCTTCAATGACATCATGCAAACGGTCAGCCCCTGAATGATACAAAGTATTATATTTCATTATATTTTTGGTGAAGTTTGTGATGGCCATTATGGGCCATGATGTTGTAGTGTATTGCTATATAGCACTGTGCATACCTACAGTAGAGCTCAAACGGGCCTGTTTCTGTCTGAAGTTGGCCATGTTGTTTGTGTGAAGTTTGTGGTGCCATTACAGTCCATACGGTCGTGCATTGTTTTTTTTATCCACTTTTTCTCCCATTTTCTATATTTTCTCCCATCCCAATTTCGTATCATCCAATTCAACCCTCCCCTGTCACGAACGCTGTTTCTTGCCTCCCACAAGCCGGCTGCAATGTGGACTAAGTCATACATAGCACAAGTCCCCTCCGGTACTTGAGGTAACAGCAGTCGCATCTTTTCACCTGCGCAGCTCGATCTCTCAGTGGCGAGGAGTAACGCGTGGGAGGCTCACGCTGCCCCCGACACTTCCTGATTCTACTGCGCAGGCGCACCAACCGACCTGTAGGAGTCGCTGTCCACAGCGCCCGATCCCCACCCTTCAGTTTCCCTCCCCGTAATACGGCCAATGTGTATTACTGCGGACGACCAGCTAAACTGAAAACAATGTGGAGAGCTGGATTCGAACACGCGAACCCAGCGTCTCCACATTGGTGGCGAGTGCCTTGCCCACTACACCACCTAGCCGCCACGGTCGTGCATTGTTATAGTGATAGTGTATTTTAGACTAACCCAGCTAGTGACAGCTGTGATTGTAGTCTAACCCAGCTAGTGACAGCTGTGATTGTAGTCTAACCCAGCTAGTGACTGCTGTGATTGTAGTCTAACCCAGCTAGAGACTGTAGTCTAACCCAGCTAGTGACTGTAGTCTAACCCAGCTAGTGACTGTACTCTAACCCAGCTAGTGATTGTAGTCTAACCCAGCTAGTGACTGTAGTCTAACCCAGCTAGTGACTGTAGTCTAACCCAGCTAGTGATTGTAGTCTAACCCAGCTAGTGACTGTAGTCTAACCCAGCTAGTGACTGTAGTCTAACCCAGCTAGTGATTGTAGTCTAACCCAGCTAGTGACTGTAGTCTAACCCAGCTAGTGACTGTAGTCTAACCCAGCTAGCGATTGATGTGATTGTAGTCTAGCCCAGCTAGTGACTGCTGTGATTGTAGTCTAACCCAGCCAGTGACTGCTGTGATTGTAGTCTAACCCAGCTAGTGACTGCCGTGGTTGTAGTCTAACCCAGCTAGTGACTGCTGTGACTGTAGTCTAACCCAGCTAGTGACTGCTGTGAGTGTAGTCTAACCCAGCTAGTGACTGCTGTGACTGTAGTCTAACCCAGCTAATGACTGATGTGATTGTAGTCTAACCCAGCTATTGACTGCTGTGACTGTAGTCTAACCCAGCTAGTGACTGATGTGATTGTAGTCTAACCCAGCTATTGACTGCTGTGACTGTAGTCTAACCCAGCTATTGACTGCTGTGACTGTAGTCTAACCCAGCTAGTGACTGCTGTGACTGTAGTCTAACCCAGCTATTGACTGCTGTGACTGTAGTCTAACCCAGCTAGCGATTGATGTGATTGTAGTCTAACCCAGTTAGCGACTGATGTAATTGTAGTCTAACCCAGCTAGTGACTGCTGTGATTGTAGTCTAACCCAGTTAGCGACTGATGTAATTGTAGTCTAACCCAGCTAGTGACTGCTGTGATTGTAGTCTAACCCAGCCAGTGACTGCTGTGAGTGTAGTCTAACCCAGCTAGTGACTGCTGTGATTGTAGTCTAACCCAGCCAGTGACTGCTGTGAGTGTAGTCTAACCCAGCTAGCGATTGATGTGATTGTAGTCTAACCCAGCTAGTGACTGTTGTGATTGTAGTCTAACCCAGCTATTGACTGCTGTGACTGTAGTCTAACCCAGCTATTGACTGCTGTGACTGTAGTCTAACCCAGCTAGTGACTGCCGTGACTGTAGTCTAACCCAGTTAGCGACTGATGTAATTGTAGTCTAACCCAGCTAGTGACTGTTGTGACTGTAGTCTAACCCAGCTAGAGATTGATGTGATTGTAGTCTAACCCAGCTAGTGACTGCTGTGATTGTAGTCTAACCCAGCTATTGACTGCTGTGATTGTAGTCTAACCCAGCTAGTGACTGTTGTGATTGTAATCTAACCCAGCTATTGACTGCTGTAATTGTAGTCTAACCCAGCTATTGGCTACTGTAATTGTAGTCTAACCCAGTTGTGACTGATGTAATTGTAGTCTAACCCAGCTATTGGCTACTGTAATTGTAGTCTAACCCAGCTAGTGACTGTTGTGACTGTAGTCTAACCCAGCTAGTGACTGTTGTGATTGTAGTCTAACCCAGCTAGTGACTGCTGTGGTTGTAGTCTAACCCAGCTAGTGACTGTTGTGACTGTAGTCTAACCCAGCTAGTGACTGTTGTGATTGTAGTCTAACCCAGCTAGTGACTGCTGTGGTTGTAGTCTAACCCAGCTAGTGACTGCTGTGACTGTAGTCTAACCCAGTTAGCGACTGATGTAATTGTAGTCTAACCCAGTTAGCGACTGATGTAATTGTAGTCTAACCCAGCTATTGACTGCTGTGACTGTAGTCTAACCCAGCTAGCGATTGATGTGATTGTAGTCTAACCCAGTTAGCGACTGATGTAATTGTAGTCTAACCCAGCTAGTGACTGTTGTGATTGTAGTCTAACCCAGCTATTGACTGCTGTGACTGTAGTCTAACCCAGCTAGCGATTGATGTGATTGTAGTCTAACCCAGCTAGTGACTGTTGTGATTGTAATCTAACCCAGCTAATGACTGATGTGATTGTAGTCTAACCCAGCTATTGGCTACTGTAATTGTAGTCTAACCCAGCTAGTGACTGCTGTGCAGTGTGTACCTCTATCCTCACTCAGTAGGCTACATCAACACTCAAGTACAGCAAGTGCCGATTACTACAAGAGGAAAGTCCTACCTGTATATAGCCCCCCCAAAAGTCATTTTGTATACTGTACAGTCAATGGCAGCAAGCTGTGTCTGAAACAGGTAATGGTGTCACACACCAAAGGCCCAACCGACTGCCAGGGTCTCAGCCAGAGCAACGAAGAGAAGACAAGCTCCGTTGCAGCCATAGTAGTCCACCAGCTGGAAGACGTACACTCCTCCCTGGAGAACACAAGCAAGGTATTTAACCAGACAGGGCCTGCTGGTTACAAGATTTTGTATCTTGTTGACAAGAAAGGTAAAGTTCATAGACATATCAGCGCTAACGTTAATTAGTTTAGTTGGACCAAAACCAACACAATGAATTTTAGATTGTCGCTTCGCTCTCAAAATGGTGCGAGGGTGTACTGTGAGGGTACCACAGTACCCCAGAGTTGGTATGTATGTAATTTCAAGAGGTTGCATTTTTTACATTTTCTCCTGTTTTTCTCTGATTTTCTCCCATCCCAATTTAGTCGTTATGCCAATTCCCCCCTCCCCTTCCTGGTCGTTGCTCGCATGTGCCCCCCACTGGTCGGTCTAGGGAGTCCTGAAGTCTATCAGATGCTTCCTCCGTCACATAGGAGACAGCCAGCTCTTTTCACCTGCCAGCTCGGACTCTCATTGGTGAAGTGTAACGCGTGGGAGGTCACACTACCTTCATCACATCCCTTCTTTGCTGTGCAGGCGCCCTGACCGACCTGTAGGAGTCGCTATTTACAACGACCAGAATACCACCCCACCGGCATGAAATGTGAAATATGAATAAAGTTTTGATTGATTGATTGATTGATTGATTGATTGATTGATTGATTGATTGATTGATTGATTGGCTGACTGACTGACTGCTTGATACAGTAGATTGATTGATTGACTGACTGACTGACTGACATACTAGTTTATTTATTGATTGATTGATTGACTGACTGCTTGATACAGTAGATTGATTGACTGACTGACTGACTGACTGACTGACTGACTGACTGACTGACTGACTGACTGACTGACTGACTGACTGACTGATTGATTGGTTGGTTGGTTGATGCAGAACCTCAGTGGTGAGACAGATCAGGACCAGGAAGCTGATGAGACAGAAGAGCAGGACAAAGATCTCTCTATGCCAGGGTCTGCGCAGCTGCACTGGGAACAAGTCACTCACTGAGGAGATCACTGTCTCCAGGCCAACAAACTGAAGAGACACAGACAAAAAGAGAGAAGATGATATCTTTTCACAGTACAAATACTGGCACACTACAGTCTTTGCCTGATCTTCTCATGTTAGCGTGTTAGCCTACATACAATGAACACAGCTCGGTTAATCATTTCAACCAGTTTATTTGTCAGAGTCCGGGTATGGTTTTGGGGCTGGGCACAGTATAGTATATGAGTATAAACAATTTAATAGGGAAATTCTGTCATTATCTACCGGTACTCACCCCCATGTCAGTAGAAACTCTATCTCAGATTTTGTGTTTCTTCTAACACAAGTTAGCACAGTTGTATCTCACCTGAGTGTCCAGGCCTAGCAGGATGAGCATGATGAAGAAGCAAATGGTCCAGAGCTGAGGAAGGGGCATCAGTGCTGCAGCCTGGGGGAACGTTATAAACACCAACCCAGGACCTGGATGGACACAAGAGATGGCATCCACAGTGCAAAGACTAGGCCTGCCCCTCATAGCTCCATCTGGTCTTAGTCAATTAATTAAGACATTGTTATTAGTTGATATGTCTGTTTTTAAATACACTTCCCAGATTCACATGAGAAGATTGATATCAATTTCATCTCTATGTGACAGTTTCTGAGTTATTGGAAGTTGTATTTATTCTGCTTGTGCTAGGATAGCATGCACCTGGACCTCCCTCTGGGGCTATTGGACACACAGAGATGAAAGCAGTGGTGCAGTGCTGGGCAACCGCGGTCAAACGGCGTTTGGGCTTCGAAGTGCGCGCATCCTATTATTATGCAAAGTCTAGGTGATAAGTTTGCATAATAATAGGATACCGTTTGGCCTCCGCCCATATTACGACTGCACCCCTGGATGAAAGTGATATCAATCTTCTCTGACTCTGGTGAAGATGGCAAATAAGTGTGTTCCTTTAAAGAGGTCCTTCTGAATGATTGTATGTGGAGCTATTTCACCTGAAACTATTAGAATGCATTAGTGTGAACTATTAGAGTGCAGACCTCCGCCAAGGCTTAATCTCCAATCTTCAAATGTCATCATGATCATGAGTTGAGTTGAGTTGAGTTTATGGTTTTCATTTGGTCAGAAGAATAACGCAGATGTAGATGATTGCAGATGATTCTAATAATAATAATAATAAAAACACTTTAGCTACGGGAGCACAATAAGATAGGTCACCTTCTGGAGTTGTCTGACGTGAATGCTTGCAAGTCATACCCTTGGGAATCTTTCTCATCACTACCTTCCAGAGGCACAAGGTTATTTTAAATGAATTAATCCAGCCAATCAGAATGATTTGGTATTCATCCATGACATACTATAACCTTTATTAAAGTGTATTATAATAACATCTAGCTAAACATCACCCCAATATCATACAGGAAATTAGTAAATGTTGTACCTGATTCAGCAACCATGTCAATGGGTATTCCCTGCTTGTGGGCCATGAACCCCAGAACTGAGAACACAGCAAAGCCAGCCACAATGCTGGTGCCACTGTTTACTAGACACAGCCACAGACTGTCCCTGCATGTACAAGAACACAGATAACTCCTGAGTGAAATGACATTGTGTATCTATGCTAGTCCATCCAGATGTGGTGGGGCTAGCCTTTCATTATCTGCTCAGAAGGAGCATGTCTATAACTGGCTGGTTCCGGCTGTATACTGTATGTACCGCTATGCTTTGCTTGCTTCATATCACAGCCAGGCAAATTAACATACTGTAGACTTTAGATCATGAACTTTAGATCTCCCGGGCGACAGTACGTCATGTGATTTAATTTGACTTACTCAGAAACATTTTAAATTACCTAAATCCGGGCCACCAATGGAGTGAATAAAGAACGCAAGACAGTAGAATACGTGCCTGACAGCGAACTGTTTCCCGAGTGGTAAATGAAGACATAGACGAACAGTGACTGCATTGGAATTAGGAATATTATTAGTAGCGTGAAGCTGAAGATTATCGGAACGGCATGCAGTAAAGCCAGTAAAAACTGTCGAAGACTTGAACCTAGTATTGTGGATTCTCCATCCTCTGTGAACTACCTTTCTCTCTTTTCTAAATCATATGGAGGATATCTAATCCATTGTGCATTGTGACTAACCCGTGAACGGGGGGACCTTGCTCTTACTGACTGTGCCTTTCATTGCAGGCGGGAGGACATTATTGCACGCCTGGTGCTTGGAGTGCCTAAAACACCCCAGTACAGACAGAACAGTTTTTAGCCCGAAGGCGGGAGGGGCTACGGGAGCGGAAGGGAGTGGCGTCCTTCCGGCCCTCACCTTCGGGCCCCGGTCATACTTAAAACCTTTGTTTTTAGTGTTTGTCAACTCAGCGCTTCCACTGCCCAAACCTAGGCTAGGGTATGAGAGGAGTATTCTAGGCCTAGGCCCTACCCCTTAGCGGTGAGCAGCCCGTGCTATTTTATCCCAGCCCCCTTAGTTGCTGTGTGAACACTTAGTGTGTATTTATCTACCTATATTCTCCCTAATTATTTGCCGTGGCTCCCCGAGGGATGGTGTGATATCGATACCTATTTTAGGCTGTTTACAGTGAACCGTGTGGTGTAGTGTGATTCTAAATTAACGTTTGATAGTCATAGACCCGTGTGCAGGGCAGACCCTTTTTCCTTCACGTGTGTAGTGTCTCAGGGGCGGGGATAGGTGGCGTGGGTGGGAGTAACAGTCTGGGGGTGGGTTTACCGGGCGTTGAACGCTTCCTCCTTTTAACTACCCTAGGCTTAAGAGGCGTGGGTCTTTTAAATAGGCTAACCGACCAATTATTTATATAGAAATATAACCTTGTATTAAATATCTATTTTCATGCAATAAAAGCTTTCTTACTGTTTCTCGGCGCATTCTCCCGTGTCTGTTTGTAGTCCTGGGGAAATTCATGGTGGTAGGTCAGCTGGCCCCTTTGGGAAGAGTATCCGTGCATGTGCACACCTTAGCCTTAGACCTGGATGCTTCCCGTGGGGGTCAGGTGACATCATTTGGCGTAGTCGGTAGGATTTCCCCATAGTCCACAGCAAACATGGTCGATGAGAATGTTAGAGAAACTGGGATGCCCTGGTACTTGGGGTCGCATTGGGTCCCTAAGTTTAGTGGAGAAGCGCCTGGGTACTGGACTTTCTGAGTGAAAGACCCCAGGCGGTCAGGGTGGGGGGTCAGACCTCCAACACCATCACCCTGAGCATCGGGTCCCCCCAGGGCTGTGTTCTAAGCCCCCTGCTGTACTCACTCTACACACACGACTGTGTGGCCAAGTTCAGCTCCAACTCCATAGTGAAGTTCGCAGACGACACGGTGGTGGTGGGGCTGATCTCGGACAACGACGAGAAGGCCTACCGGGAGGAGGTTGAGGTACTGGAACGCTGGTGCCAGGACAACAGCCTGCTCCTGAACATTGGTAAAACCAAGGAGCTGATCGTGGATTATAGGAGAGGACAGCAGGAGACACACACACCACTGATGATTAACGGGGCTACCGTGGACAGGGTGAGCAGCTTTAAGTACCTGGGGGTCCACATCTCAGAGGATCTGACATGGTCAACACACATAGACACAGTAGTAAGGAAGGCGAAACAGCGCCTCTACCACCTGAGACAGTTAAGGAAGTTCAGAGTATCGGGGAAGATACTCCAGTCCTTCTACTCAGGAGCTGTAGAGAGCATCTTGACCGGAAACATCACTGCCTGGTATGGAAACAGCACGGCACAAGACAAGAAGGCCCTACAGAGAGTGGTGCGCTCAGCCGAGCGTACCACGGGTATTGCACTACCTCCCCTGCAGGTTCTATACAACAAGAGGTGCAAATCCAGAGCCTGCAGGATAATGAAAGACCCTCACCACCCCAATAACAGCCTGTTCCAGCTGCTGAGGTCAGGCAGACGCCTGCGAACCCCAGCTACTAGGACAGAGCGGCTTAGGCTCAGCTTCTTCCCCCAGGCCATCAGAGTCCTGAACAATGAACATTGAGTACCACTGTAACACTTTAGCATGAGCGGGTACACACTCAGGCCGCACGCACCCTCACTTATTGCCAAAAGGAAAGGCCACTTTAAATTAGTATTAGCAACAGTAACAGTGTATTGCACTACTATTACTACTACTGTTAACTGTCAACTGTTACCCGTCATTGCACAAATTTATTGTTACCTGCTACCTGTTATTGCACAATTTTATTGCACACATTTTTTGTATTGGATTCTATTATATGTTATATGTTGTACCAATTGCACATCGTTGCGGGCAAGACCACCCGCATTTCATTGTATATCCGTATGCCGTGACAAATAAAACTCTTGACTTGACTTGACTTGAACCGGGGACCACTAAATATAGTCAATGGCTAACCCAGGTAGAGGCCTTTTTGCGAGCACAGACGTTGCCCTCCCCACAGGGAATAGATTTCCTGTTTAGCTCCCTTGATGGCCCTGCACATAGAGAAGCCATGCTCCTCTCAGCCACTATTAAAGCTTCCCCTAAGGAAGTAATCAAGGCGTTAACCCTAAAGTACGGAGACCATAGGTCTTCTGATATCCTTCAGGAAGGGTTTTTTAGTTGTAGGCAGGCGGAGAAGGAAGGGATAGAGGAGTTCACCCTGCGCCTTAGAGAGTGCCTATACCTATGGAGGGTTAGTGACCCAGATGGGGCAGGGGAGGAAAATAAGAGGCTGAGGGCGCAGTTCACTAAAGGCCTCCGGGAAGGCCCTATCAAGCGCGAACTCCTGCGCCACCTGAGACGGAACCCAGAGGCAACTTTTGAGGAGGTTCGGCAGGAAGCAAGCTCCATTGAGCGGGAGGAACGAGCGTCCACTGAGGTGGTGGCGGCTTGCCAGACCCGAGCTGCCCCAGCTATCCCACCTCCCGGCGTCGAAGCAGTATCCCAGAGCGGCCTACAACAGCTGAGAGACTCGCTACGGGTGGAGCTACAGAGGGAACTACGTGACCAGGTAACACTGCTGGGGAGCACCCTTGCCGAGTGTTCTGAAGGGCCAGATTAACACTGAGAATCTACGTTTTATTGTTTTATATAACTTGTATATTATTTATATATATAAGCTATATCCCTTTAAGCCTCCGTTTGAATCATAGCATTATTCGCTTTCCTCATTGGATAACGCCCTTGACATTGGCAGCGCCAAGAATAGCGCCCCTCAGACAAGTTCAAAGACGAGTCTGGACAAGTTGAGACATGCCCTGGGCCAGCGCATTGATTCCGGACAAGAGATTCGGTTGCGCCCTAGAAAGCACTCTAAGTATATATATTGTGGAAGGCGCAAACAGTAGCAGATCGTCTAGTAGCAGAGTCAAGTTCGACAGAACCTAACGTGAAGTAAAGAGTTCGTCAAGTAGTGTGAATCTAACGTATTACAGCAGTTCGTTCGGTGTGCAGCATTAACAAGCAGTTCGTTCGTTTAGTAACTAGCGTGAACCCTAGCAAGTGTGTGTGGACTTAACGTAATTAGTATCAGAACACGAGGTGAACCTAGCAGCAGAACTATTGGACATGTGAGCATTGGAACCTACCGCGGCGTATCGTTACGGATAACTAGTAGCTCCTCAGATACTACTTTGATATTGTAGAACCATTATTGGTGGATTATAGTGACTTGTGGAAACGTAGTACCGTGGAGAAGAGCATCGTTAATACCATTGTCGTTTGGATTTAACTACCCTGAAGATCTACATCGGGCTAGCTTCGAGGACGAAGCTGGCTGGCTATCATCATTGCTATCGGGCATTGGATTACAGCTATTACCCTGCTACCGAGCACTTGGATTATAAGGACCGGATCCGTATGAGAACCCCTTTCTTCAAGTGACCAGCCGGAGTATCCGTCTATTCTTCATTCCTCTGGAGCTTACTACTCTGTGGGAGGAAATCACCAGTCTCCAGCTATACCCTCGTTTGCCCCCCTATATCGCCATCTCACGCCATGCAGCGTCCCGGTCTAGTATACTTAGCCTAGGAATTGTTCATTCCCACTGACTTTGATACTCTGACATTCTAATATCATTTGCCATAAAAGAGCGACCCAGTAATTATCAGTTGTATCTCTGCTTAATAATAAAATACTGTAAATGATATCTCTTTGTCACCGTGCCGTCTATTGAGTGTCTGCCATAATAACTGTACTGTCTGGCAAGTAATAATAATAATATGTAGTAGTGGTTTAATCTATCACAATCTTTAATACAGTCAGGGTTTTGTAACCCCTCAGTTACACAGAGGAAATACGGAGCCAGATGTGGGGTTCTGGACCTGGACCCGAGTCAGCCCAGAGGTGGGAACAGCCAGGCCCTTCAGCTAGACCCTCTGCACGGCCGCGCCAACACCCTGACAACCGGGAGCCGCGAAACTACCAGTGGGATGAGCAGGGTCGGCCCATCTGCAAGAACTGCGGGGAGGCGGGACATATTGAGAGGTACTGCACGCGTAGGACCACACTTCCCCCGGATTTTCAACAGTCCCGGTCACTACAGGGCAAGTGACCGGTTCAGAAGGTACGACGGAGGCCCTACAGAGACCAACCATGGTGGGTCGCTGTCCAGAGGTAGAGGTCCTGATTCGGGGTAAGAAGATACCCTGTGTGCTGGACACGGGTTCACAGGTGACTATGTTTGGCAAATCATTCTTTCAGCGCCATTTCGGGGGCGAAGGGTTCCAGGGGCCTGGAGGACTACCCTGGCTGACCCTGCGAGCGGCTAATGGGCTACAAATTCCATTTGTGGGCTACGTGGTTCTGGACTTTACCATCGGCGGTATTGAGGTACTGGGTCGGGGAGTGGTGATTGTAAACAATGACTGTATTAGTACGGAATATGGGTTGTTGGGCATGAACGTTATCTCAGAATGTTGGGAGGGCATATTTCAGGGGGGACACCCGGGGCGGGAAGCTTTCACCTCCACTGTTCCTCCAACGGCCCGGAGGGTGTGGGAAAAGGCGTTTAACCTCTGTCAGCAGGTACAAAGCACCCCCCCAGCCGATGTGGCCAGTGGCACAGCTAGACTGCGGCGGCAGGCCCCTGTCCTGGTGCCTCCCGAGTCGGAGATCGTGGTATGGGCAGAGGTTAGTCCACGGATGAGTCGCCTGGACTGCCCGGTGTTAGTGGAAGACCACACTGACCTGGTGGTAGGAGAGCGTGGCTGGCGAGTGGCTCGGTCCATCAGCTGGGTACGGGGGGGTAAGGTGCCATTGCGTATTTGTAACCCCCACCTCTCCTCTGTGCTGATCCCCCAGCGGTGCTCCCTGGCCACAGTGTCCTTGGTCCCCCTGCAGGATATCCATGGGACCAACCAGCTGATTCTGAGGGACACCGGCCCTGGGGTGGTAGAAGTGGACATGCGTCGAGTAGCTGAATCCCCCCTTGCCGACCATCCGGCCCTAGATCTGAGAGGAGAGGGACTGACCGGAGACCAAGAGGCTAAGCTCGCGGCCCTGCTGCGCCGATGGACCCATGTATTCGCTGCACATGAGGAGGACTTCGAACGTACCAAGGTGATTCAACATAATATCCCCACTGGAACCGCACCACCGATTCGGGAGAGGTACCGTCCGATTCCACCCAAGCTATACGCAGAGCTGAGGACGCTGCTGCAGGGGATGGTCGACAGCAAGGTGGTATGCGAGAGCTCCAGTCCATGGGCGGCCCCAGTGGTGTTGGTCCGCAAGAAGGATGGATCCTGGCGCTTCTGCATAGACTACCGGAAGCTGAATGCTGTGACCCACAAGGATGCATACCCGCTGCCCCGGATAGAGGAATCGTTGACCAATCTGACCCAGGCGACCTGGTACAGCACCCTGGATCTGGCCAGTGGGTATTGGCAAGTGGAAGTGGCGCCGGAGGACCAGGAGAAGACAGCCTTCGCCACACCACTGGGGTTGTACCAGTTCGAGCGGATGCCCTTTGGTCTGTGCAATGCCCCCGCCACCTTTCAACGATTGATGCAGCCTTGCCTGGGTGGTCAGGTGAATGACCATCTCCTCATATACCTGGATGACGTGATTGTCTATTCCCCAGACTTTCAGAGCCACCTGGATCATCTCGAGATGGTGTTCCATCGCCTGCAGGAGCATGGTCTCAAACTCCAGCCAGGGAAGTGCAGGTTGTTCCACCGGGAGGTGAGGTACCTGGGACATATCGTCAGCGGCCAGGGGGTGGCAACTGACCCAGAGAAGACTCAGGCCGTCCGCAGCTGGCCTGTGCCCACCACGGTCAAACAGGTGAAGTCATTCCTGGGATTCGTGGGGTACTACAGGCGGTTCGTCCCTGGCTTTGCCCGGATCGCCGCCCCTCTTAACCGACTGCTCCAAGGCACTGCTGGGCGACCGTCTGCACCAGTGACCTGGGCGCTGCCCTGTCAGCAGGCATTTGAGGAGCTGAAGAGGAACCTGTTGGAGGCCCCCATCTTGGCCTTCGCTGATTACGGCCAGCCGTTCAGGCTCTATACGGATGCCAGCTTGGAGGGACTGGGAGCAGTCCTGTCCCAGGTACAGGGGGGCCAGGAGCGGGTCATCGCCTACGCCAGTCGTGGCCTGTCCCAGACCGAGCGCAATGACCAGAATTACAGCTCCTTCAAATTGGAACTGCTGGCTTTGAAGTGGGCAGTGACCGAAAAATTCAAAGATTACCTCTGGGGGGCCCAGTTTACTATCTTCACGGACAACAATCCGCTGGTGCATCTGGAAACGGCCCGGCTGGGGGCACACAAGCAGCGCTGGGCGGCCCAGCTCGCAAACTACTCCTACGTAATCAAGTACCGGCCAGGGGCTGTCAATCAGAATGCTGATCTATTGTCTCGGTTGCCAGAGACGGGGAACACGACGGTCCAGGCAGTGGAAGGACGGGACCCGCTGGAGAGGGAGGCGGAGGAAGCTGCGGACACGGAGGCGGCAGCCACGGAGGCACGGGACTGGAAACAGAGCCAGCGGGGGGATCCGGACCTGCGACAAGTCCATCAGTGGCTGACCCAGGGGGCACCGCCACCTCCAGACCGCCGCCATCCCTTGTGTCCGGGCCTACGAGGTCTGCTGGCCGAATGGGAGTGCCTGAACCTCCACAGAGGGCTTATTGTGAGGAGAGGGGTGGAGCCTGATACCCACCTGACCACTGACCAGCTGGTTGTACCTCTCAGTCGGGCCAAGGGTCTCTGGAAAGACTATCATCAGGCCGCTGGCCATTCTAGTGCCGAGAAGGTGCTCTCCTTGCTGCGGCGGCGGTTCTTCTGGACAGGCATGAGCAAGACAGTGCAGCTCTGGACCAAGGAGTGCCCCACGTGTGCAGTCAGCAAGGCCGGACCAGAACAACAGGCGCCTCTGAGCTCCATCCGGAGTAGCTACCCGTTTGAGGTGGTGGGTTTGGACTATTTATCCTTGGGGCGGCCGGCCGATGTCTATCCCTACATCCTGGTGATGACTGACCTGTTCTCTCGCTACGCCTTTGCCGTTCCCACCAAAGATCAGACGGCGTCCAGCACGGTCAAGGCGCTATGGACAACACTGATCCAACCCTTTGGGTGTCCAGAACGGATCAGGGGGCTGCGTTTGAGTCCCGGCTGATGCAGCAGTTGTGTGACATGTATGGGTGCGTGAAGAGCCGCACGACTCCGTACCACCCTCAGGGCAATGGGGCCTGTGAGCGCTTTAACCAGACGCTGCTCTCTCTACTGGGCTCCCTCGACCCCGACATCCAACCAAACTGGCACCATCAGCTTGCATACCTCGTCCAAGCCTACAATAATGCCATACACGCAAGTACCGGTATGACTCCTCATTTTGTAGTGTTTGGTCGCCATGCCAGGTTGCCAGTGGACTTGATACACGATGTCTTACCCCCGCAACGGAGAGCCACCCTGGAGGGATGGGTTCAGGGCCATCACCAGACACTGAGGGAGGCCTACGAGCGTGTACAGGCGAATGTGACCAAGAGGCAGCGGTGGGACCAGGCTCGTTATGACCGAGGGGCGCGAGCAGTACCCTTGCTGCCAGGAGAACGGGTCTTGATAAGGAACTTTCGTCGGCGGGCCCAGGGGAAGTTGGCACCCCGGTGGGTACCCAGACCCCATGTGATTATCGGACAGCCCCGACCCGACCAACCCGTGTATCTGGTTCGGCCGGAGGGTCAGGAAGGGCCTGGTCGCACCCTGCATAGGAACAATCTCCGGCCCTGTCCAGCAGGGGTGCCCTCATACCCTGATGAAGTGCTGGAGGGACAGAAGGTAGGGCCCCCCTTGAAACCCAGGGTCTCCACTTCCCCTTCCTGCCGCCCCCAGCGACTGGCCAGGGCGGTTACATCCTCCCGGTCCCAGAGCTTCACTTTGGCCCTGCTGTACCGAGACCTGCGGAGGAACCCCCGTTACCTGTACAGCTGGAGGCAGCCGAGGCTGCAGTAGTCCCCCTGGAGGTGATACCGCCTCGACGATCCCGGCGCCTGGAGTCGAGTGGAATGCCAAGAGGTCCTGGAGAGATTGAGGGACCTGTCGATCCTGAGGAAGGAGGTCCTGGAGAGATTGAGGGACCTGTCGATCCTGAGGAAGGAGGGAGCAGCCGAGGGAATGGAAGGGCCGAAGCCGGGCCTGCAGTGGTCCCCCTGGAGGCCAGACCGCCGCGACGATCCCGGCGCAGCAACTTGGGCAAACACCCCATCCGCTTGGTCCAGCTGTGATGGCCGGGACAGCCATCGAAATAGGGGGGGGGAAATGTCGCGGGTGGGGGTATAGGGGTATCTGTATGGGGGTGTGTATGTACCTGCGGGAGCCTAAGAGGAGGACGTGTCCCGGGATGGTCTGGAAGAGGACCTAAAGGCTTACCTGGCTGATGGAACAGGCAAGTGAATATCAGCTGATGAGGATATGTGAAGTACCGTCGCTGTACTGCACCATGCTGTCCCTGTTGTTTGTTTAGACGGAGTCCAGGAAGTCCTGACGGGAGCAGAGAGAGCCATCTTGGGAGGATGGTGATTTTGTGCAGAGGACAGCTACAACAGGCGAGTGCAGGACCACCAGGGGGGGGTAGCGTATGTAAACGTCATACAGGCTACACATGTGTGCCCTCTTCTTCTTACGCAGCTGGGGAGCGTCGTTGGAGGGAGCGCGAGGTGATTGGCTGGCTGGCGTGACGGAGGCGGTGCCCGGAAGTGTTGGCGCTGCTGAAAGGAGAATCAATGACGGACAGTAGCAGAACGAAAACGGGAGTCGAGAGGACGGTAACAGAGGATGCAGGGCTGTAGGAGTACGAGGACATGCAACTCTTTTGTGTTTGTACTTTTCCTCCAGTGGAACCAGTTCATATCGGCGACTGCGGTGTTTCCCCCCCGCAGTGGAAACGGGTGGAGCTTCTGACCGGAGAGACATTATCGCCACACCGGGCGCCATGAGTAAAGAACGCAAGACAGTAGAATACGTGCCTGACAGCGAACTGTTTCCCGAGTGGTAAATGAAGACATAGACGAACAGTGACTGCATTGGAATTAGGAATATTATTAGTAGCGTGAAGCTGAAGATTATCGGAACGGCATGCAGTAAAGCCAGTAAAAACTGTCGAAGACTTGAACCTAGTATTGTGGATTCTCCATCCTCTGTGAACTACCTTTCTCTCTTTTCTAAATCATATGGAGGATATCTAATCCATTGTGCATTGTGACTAACCCGTGAACGGGGGGACCTTGCTCTTACTGACTGTGCCTTTCATTGCAGGCGGGAGGACATTATTGCACGCCTGGTGCTTGGAGTGCCTAAAACCCCCCAGTACAGACAGAACAGTTTTTAGCCCGAAGGCGGGAGGGGCTACGGGAGCGGAAGGGAGTGGCGTCCTTCCGGCCCTCACCTTCGGGCCCCGGTCATACTTAAAACCTTTGTTTTTAGTGTTTGTCAACTCAGCGCTTCCACTGCCCAAACCTAGGCTAGGGTATGAGAGGAGTATTCTAGGCCTAGGCCCTACCCCTAGCGGTGAGCAGCCCGTGCTATTTTATCCCAGCCCCCTTAGTTGCTGTGTGAACACTTAGTGTGTATTTATCTACCTATATTCTCCCTAATTATTTGCCGTGGCTCCCCGAGGGATGGTGTGATATCGATACCTATTTTAGGCTGTTTACAGTGAACCGTGTGGTGTAGCGTGATTCTAAATTAACGTTTGATAGTCATAGACCCGTGTGCAGGGCAGACCCTTTTTCCTTCACGTGTGTAGTGTCTCAGGGGCGGGGATAGGTGGCGTGGGTGGGAGTAACAGTCTGGGGGTGGGTTTACGGGGCATTGAGCGCTTCCTCCTTTTAACTACCCTAGGCTTAAGAGGCGTGGGTCTTTTAAATAGGCTAACCGACCAATTATTTATATAGAAATATAACCTTGTATTAAATATCTATTTTCATGCAATAAAAGCTTTCTTACTGTTTCTCGGCGCATTCTCCCGTGTCTGTTTGTGGTCCTGGGGAAATTCATGGTGGTAGGTCAGCTGGCCCCTTTGGGAAGAGTATCCGTGCATGTGCACACCTTAGCCTTAGACCTGGATGCTTCCCGTGGGGGTCAGGTGACACAGACAGACTCTCCATTTGAGAGGTTGGACCATTTCAACAACTTTCTACATATGGGATTTAAAATATTTAGGCAATTTTAAATTAAATGCTTCTGAGTGAGTCAAATTAAATGACATCACGTACCATCACCCGTTAATTTGCCTGGCTGTGATATGAAGCAAGCAAAGCGTTAGCGATATATATACAGCCGGGAACCATCAACTCTGTAACCAGTGTTCTCTCTATGTTTGCACATACAGTATGTGTTTACACACCTAGAAAACATTAATTGACTTGTTGATATGTGGTTTAAGAATTGAGCCGTTAGCGTACTTGTAGCAGTTGTTGTTGTATTTGTTATAGCTTCCCAGAGTGTTCAGGCTTCCTGCTGCCACCCCGTAGGAGAAGAATATCTGAGATCCTGCTTCCATCCACACCTACAATAGTTAGTCAAATATTTCAACACATCAGTCATACCCAGACAAATACTTAACCCTAACTGGATGGCTTTCTCCTTCTTCAAAGGGGTACTTCACCAAGGTTTGAAAGATAAGAATTTAGTTTGAATTTGTCCTCATGTGATGTCATCCAACGATGCTGAATTTTTGTTTTGAGTTAGTTACAGCTCAATTAAATTATGTAGATAAAAAGATGTATGGAAGAATAACGTTAGTGATGTTAGGGATCATCTTAGTAAAATATAATTTTCAAGTATGTTGTTTCTTATGAATAGAGGAAAAAAGGCATTACAATCATGGTACAATCATCAATGTTGGAAAATGTCCCGGTTTGATTCCCGCTCCTCCTGGGAAGCATGTCAAAGTGTCCTTGAACTTAACCCCTAACTGCTCCTGCCTCTGCCATCGGTGTGTGAATGTGTGAGTGAAAATGTGAGTAACTAATTGTAAAGCGCTTTGGATAAATGCACCATTGTAAGTCCCCTTTA
Organism: Notolepis coatsorum; assembly: GCF_963971535.1. Lineage (NCBI taxonomy): Eukaryota > Metazoa > Chordata > Actinopteri > Aulopiformes > Paralepididae > Notolepis > Notolepis coatsorum. The sequence continues at coordinate 61,563,907 of NC_140184.1, read as the reverse complement.
ACCCTTTCACTGCCACACGACAGCCGGTTAACCCTTTCACTGTGACAATACAGAAGGTTAGCCCTTTACTATCACACAACCGACGGCGATGCTCCATCATTAGCATCATTAGCTCCGCATTTGCGGAGCTAATGATGCTAATGATGGAGCATCGCCGTCGGTTGTGTGATAGTAAAGGGCTAACCTTCTGTCGTGTGGCAGTGAAAGGGTTAAATATGGTTATTTCTTTATTCACTTTGTTTATCCCTGGTTCTTTGTCTGAGCATTGTATGGGGATTTCTATAAAATTATGCATCATGAATTTATAGTATTTTTTTTAAACTGCACTATAACATTTTCAGGTAAAAAATATTGTTTTGTTTGCAATCTAAATCACAGAGTTGGGCAGGAAAATACCTACCAACAGAGACGACCAGTGACGCTAAATCTTCTCTGCATTTCTTACATGTAAGTATAGAAATGTGAATGACAAACATTTAAAATAGTGCACAAAGTTATCTTGTTCAAGAAATGTCTCCTTTCCTTGCTGTAAAATACTGAGCAGTTACCTCTCACAGTGACCCATTAAGCTAAAGTTCCATAGTGCAGCTTTAAAGGAGGAGTCCACCCAAAAAAACGATTTCCCCTCTTAGTCGGAGTGCTATCTATCTATCCATCCAGATAATGTCAGTGTGATGGTCCTGGGCCCTCATTTATCAATAATGCGTAGAAAGTGTTCTATTTTCGTTCCTACGCACGGAATTTAGAATGTCTGTATGCACAGAAAAATCACGATTTATTAGACGTGCGTGCACAGGTCGTACCACACTACACGTGTTGATAAATACCAATTGTTCTTACCATCTATGCTTGTGCACGATTCTAAGTATTTGCATACAGAACCGCCCCTAATCAACCATAATGGTCATTAAATACCCCCATGGGAACATGGCTGTTTGTGGAATGTGGAATAATGGCTATGCGAATTTATGAGAAACTTCACTGAGAGCGAGATTGATCATGGGGGTCATCTAACTAACAAATTGAAGGTAGAAAGCATTTCGTTGTGAACAATCTTATTTGGAAACATGACACACAAAATAATAGTATTTAGCTTTTTATTTTAAACAATATTTAATCATATGATTTAAAATATTTGTGCGCCGGGAGCCAAGGGTGTTGACTGACGCAGTCCTACAGAACCAGCACATTGACAGAAATAAATGACAAGCTGACCCGACATTTGCACTGTAATGACTGAAATGAACGAGTCACCGAAGCAAATTGCTGCCCGTGCAACCTAAGGGAGAATAAAAAGTCGTAACCACTATTTTGCGCTTGCGTTTGAGTCATTGTGATAATCATACTGGAAAATAAACGCCTTTTTTCGTTTCGGTTTTTTAAAGTTAGATTAATTTGAGACCTTGCCAGGGGAGACTGACTGAATTGCTGCGGTGTTTGGATGTGGGTGTTCTGCGTCTGCCCCCCGGTGCCAAACGAACACAGCCATTATAATTGTGCTCCTGTTGGGTTGTTGGGTTGGTCAGAGTCATTAACTATGGCTTCAGTGGATAACCCTGATCACCTGCATTTAAGTGATATTTTAATTACAGATACCCCAGTAATAACATTACAATTTAATTAAATACAATTAGACCAGCAACGACATGTATTAGCCAAATGCGCTCACGCTGGACCGTGCCCGTGGCCAAAGATCCCAGGGTGGAGAGGACTTGAATGTGCATGGGGGATGGAAGGGGATGGAATTTGTGCGTTTTGTTCCACGCTCCAATTTGGGTCCCAAATTGCGGTACAAATCAAGGAGAATGTGTCTCGGGTAGCGGACTCTACTTAATAGTATGTTCTCTCTGCAAATAGAATGCCCTATCTCTGAAAACAGCTCCCCGCGGAGCGCACCCCCTGAGAAGTATTCCGATAACGCAAGATCAACCATGCTGCATTCATTCGGAAAGACATATTCCAAATGCTATTTATAGGTTTTGACAATAATTACACTCATGTCTCTATTTTACAATTAACTATAATAAATTATGAGTCATACCGAACATGTCGGTGTTGGAACTCTAATGCATGGACGCTTATTCCGTCTGTTGCAGTCTTCCTATTCTACCGCTTAGTGCCATGTACGCACGGTCGGAGCTGTGCGTAGATATACGCACAATCTCAAGTGCATGTTCATATTGATAAATCCCACACTTTGCTTAGAAATGATCGTACAGACGCAGCATTGATAAATGAGGGCCCTGGTTTCTGAGATGTCTGCCAATACAATGAAGCTGAATGGCACTCAAACTCAAAAACAAGAAATGTCTCTTTCCATAAATCATGACCTGGTTAGTGAAGATAATCCACCAACCTTGTTGTGAGCAGTTTCATGTAGTAACTATTTGTATTTGTAATGTATTTATTATGTAGTGTACTTAGGTAGAACATGTTTCCTAAATGAAACTGTTCACAACAAGGTCTGTGGATTATCTTGAGTAACTGTCATGATTTCTGGAAAGAGACTTTTTACCATTTTGAGTGCCACAAACCAAGTGCCATTCAGTTCCATTGTATTGGAGTGATGGCAGAAATCACACCGAAACTATCTGAATGGATAGATAGCACTTATACGTTTTACGCACTTATACGAAAATACGTTTTATTATTTTTATTTTTATTTTGGGTGAACATTCTGTGGAACATTAGGTAACACACCCCATATATAAATGGTTTATTCCAACAGACAGTGAGTAACAGCCATGATTTGTTATAGCAGGTAATCAGGTAGGTAGCTACCGCCGTGAGAGAAAACGGGTGTTCTGGGGGTGTTTTTCAATGTAGGTGATGTATAGATTGGGGGGAGATGACCACAGCTAAAAGGGGCCGGGTCAGAGAGGTCGAAATGTGCTTGGCTTAGAAGACGGTGATAGAAGAAGCGGTTCAGAGGCAGTAGCCAGCAGAATGTTTAGCAGCCAGCAGAATGTTGACATTCCTTGTAAGAACACATTGATAAGAGCGGGTATGGGCCCAGAGGCAGAGCGCGATGGAGGTTTTGACAGTGAATGAAACGTTTTGAAATGTGTGTAAAGGTTAAACGCGGTTGTTATGACAGCGCGTCGCATGACAACCAGAAGAGGGGCGGGGCTATCGTTGCTATGACGAAGATCTATAAGTCGAACAGTGTTTCCGGGTGTGAGGCAGACCAAAGAAACGAATCCCACAGGAGGGAAGATACCAAGAGACTCTCTCCTCTCATAGAGAGGGGGGGGGGGAGGAAGGATGCCACATCATCATTAGCTTCGGCTAACGCGAGGATGGTTAGGCTAAAGACCAGGCCTGACCACCAGTGGACTGAATAGCAAAAGGACAATAGACTGAACACACCGAAAGATCATTAGAATAGACTGTTCAAGGACAATACAATCTGTTAACATCTGAGCTGAGGTTTCTGTTTATAGAAATAAACAACGCTTTTCCTTGTAAGGTATTTCACGTTGTCAAAGTGTCGAATTCTTACGAAGGTGGAGAATTATTATGGTTTGCGGATCGTACTAACGGGGAGAGATAACGATTATATTCAGCCAGTATCTGAGACGTCGGGACCATTAAAATGACACAACGCAGAGGAATTGGATGGAGAGAGGATAACACAAGAAGACGTGATACTGGCCAGATTGATCAGGATCTAACAGCCGGTACTCATCAACTGAACATTACTGTAAGTAAAATGAGTAACCTTAGCAAACAGTGTCAGGCCTGCCAGCAGTAACTCAGCAATGGCCTCCTTCCTGAGCTTTTCACATACAACACAATGCCACTGTCACAATGTGATTAGAACGATGTACTTATCCCTGCTACTTTCTAAGTGTAAAAACCTTGTTTGTGTAACTGAGGGGATTTGAACCTAGGACCATAGGATCCACAGGTGGCCGCACTAACCAGCTGAGCTAAAGGGTCAGACCCATTAGCAGGTGCTGGTTGACTGCAACCAACTCATCCGTAGTTTACATTTAGTTTTTTTACATTGTCATCTGAGCACATGTGTGTCATACTGGGTCTGCGTTGTGTTTGATGTTAAATGAGAATGTCCTGAGGGGGAGTCGAACAGGGGGCTCCCGCGTCCGACGACACAGGCCGCTGCACTAAGAAGTGAATTCACTCCTAACTACCGTACCTATGCGCAGCGTCTGTTAACCCTGTTATGGGGAAGTGAGTTTAATTTACCAGCCCGCACTGCCACAGTCACTCGTCAACACACCTGTTTCCGTGACTGTGGACATACCCACGGGCTTCCCCGTTACACACACTCGCTACATGTGTTAGAATTCTGCTCATCTTGTGTTAAAAATCATATGTTGACATGTATGTATGTATGACATGTAGCGAGCATGTGTTCAGGGACGACACATATTTTAACATCTATGTTAACTATTTTAACCATCTCTTTTTGCTGTGTACAGGTCTTGACCCCAGACAGTATGTAACTCTGTAACTGGCAGGAGCCCACGTCCGATTGCATCTATAATCTTTTACTGAGATACGTTTTTACGTATCTTGTACTTTTCCTCTCAAACAAACAGAAGTGAGTTCAAGTATTTCCCCCAGTTATCACCTGAAGATCTGCCAGGCGGGAGGGATCTGGATACAGGTAGAACACCAGGCCCTGCCAAGCTCCTGGTAGAGTCAAGCCCCTCACCAGCAGTATCACCAGCATCACATAGGGGAAAACAGCTGTGATATACACCACCTACAAGCACAGGGATGTGTGATATACACCACCTATAAGCACAGGGGTGTGTGATATACACCACCTATAATTAAGCACAGGGATGGATCCAAATGATCCCATCACATAGCCTTATCATTTATCTGTATCTTCATCCCTCTGTGTTCCCGAACTCCTGAAACAGGAAGTGGAATGGACACGGAACTCACACTGAATGGCACCCGCTTCACTTCGACACCCAAGTCAATGGATAAAACCCAATTTGGGAAAATTTTCTCTGTGCGACAGACGCCAGCTCCATGAAAATACACTGGGAGATACACTCGCAGGCAGAAACTTCAGAATACATTGAAAAATGCTGTGCTTGGTGTGTTCACTCTAGCACCAATATATGCCTCCCCCTTCTTTCTTGTCTCAGGGGTAAGGCTGAGGGAATGGTTGTTTTACAAACTGATGGGAAATTACTCTACAGAATGTTGGCTGCGGTGGCTGGTGTCTAATGTATCAGCCACTTCAACATGCCAACACAGCCCTCATTTGGATGTGCTGTCATAGTATTTCTCCATAGTACCTGGAGAAAACGAAAAGTGGCAGGTGAATTTTAGAGCCGATCCAATATGCCAATCATATCATTTACATTTACATTTACATTTAGTCATTTAGCTGACGCTTTTATCCAAAGCGACTTACACGTTTTGTACAACAAGTCATCAGGAAGGGTACAACTCTATCAACTGAGTAACAATGTTCATCAAAGTGTTGAGTGCTACAGTGTAGGTTAGTATATTAGGACAAGTGCATGACAGTAAGGTTAGTTAGGGTTAGAATTTATTTATCTTTTTGTTTTTGTTTCCCCCCCCTCTCATTTCAGATAATGATTGAAGAAGTGTGTCATATCTCAAATGTTCTTTGTGCAAACCTTTCCAGTGGAGCGCACTCCTCTCCAGATGCTGAAGTACAAGGTGACCCAACAGGCCAAGAGACACAGCACCAGCTCCCACCTAACCAGGCCCACCTCCTCAATGCCCCCGGACATGGACAACACACGACTCCTGCAAGGGACAAGCACACACTCAATAATAATAACACAAGGAATAAAGGGCTCCAAGTCATTCTTGCCTTGACTAAAATGCCATGCTAACATCTGAGGTGCCTTTTCTATCTGAAAAGGGGCTATTTTGCACCTTGATACGGTGTCTAAAAAGGAAGGAGAGGAATTCCTCCTTAGATACTGTATTATGTCACACAGTTATCAACACTTTTCAGAAAACAAGTCAAAACAGAAAACAATTGCATTTCTGTCAATTGTAGTGACTTTCATGGGTTTATGTGGTGTTTAATACACATTTGCAGATACAATGGAAGCCTATGGCAGTGGTATTTTGATACACAAATTTGAAAGATTATGAAAGTTACCAAGGATTATGAAAAATAAATGCTGACTTCACTTTTGTATCGGAGCAAGAATTACTTCAAACCCACAAATATGGACAGACATGACAGGTGCGGTTTGATCTATAAACAATGACTTACTCCCAGAACTCGGTGGCTGCAGATCTAGTCATAGTTCCAGATGTCAGGTTATCATAGTTCTCTTTCGTCAGGTTTGGAGAAGTGAGGTCCACACATCTGTCTGTTGATATTGATAATAATCAACCCACAGGTTGGCATTCAAAGGTCAGCAGTTGTTTGACTTAATGATATTAGATGTAAATCTCAGTGTTGACTTGTCCAATGTCCAATGATTACTCAATGAATGAATTCATCAATCAATCAGTGAATTAATCGATCACACATCCATCCATCCATCCACTACTGTCGCTAAAAGATTATGCCAACAATGCTAACAGTTGGAATCTATGGTATATTGACATTGAATGTATGCAGCAATACATCTCTTCTGTATGTCTTGCACTGTCTACCTGCCCTTCATGGGAGGTCCTATACTGTAGGCTTGTACCATGTGTACCATTATGGAATATGAGACCTTGCTGTGTGATGTGTCTGTAGCCTATTAGCACCACAGAACCAAGTCAAATTCCTTGTGCATTCACTGCACTTGAATGAATAAAAGGAATTACTTTGACCCCTGACTCATCCATGCACCTATGCTTCTATCCATCCATCCATCCATCCCTCCGTTCCTTCTTCCTCCTCTCCCTCCCTCCTCCTGTCCTTGCTGACCTGTGTTCCAGGGGTTGTGGCAGCTGGCCCAGGGAAGCTGGGCTCTGAAGCAGAATATCAGGTAGAATAGCGACCAGGTAAGGATGATGCTGTAGATGGTAGCAAACAACTGGATCACAATGATTGAATAGCCGACCCCTGGGTGGAAAACACAGAGTTTAGAATGTATTCCAAAATCAGATCAAAAAGATAAGATCACTACTGCAACAAACATATTGCTGGTTTGATGGTAAAATTCGCTATGGAATATTACTGTTGTAGGTATGCCTGAAACAAAGTCTTGTGGATATTATTGATTAACCTTGACCACCACTGCTGATACTGGAATAGTTTTCATGAGAATCGTTTCAAATGAATTGTGAACATTCATGACCCCTGGGGGAAGAAGCCTATTGCCTATAGGGGGAGGGGTTGCCGGTATTTTATCTACATCGTTTGTATTGAGCCGTACTGTATTGTAGCCATTCTGCAATCTGTTAATAAAGTTTCCAATCAATGGTCAGATATAGGTAATTCGATTAAGGGGATGCAGACCAGAAAAAGACTTTTGTCTTGTTTACAGCAGGGTCCCCCATTTTCAATTCATCAAGACATTTATGACATTTATGACATACAAATATACAGTACTGTTTAAGATAAAGAGATCATAAAAAATATATATACATTTGAAGGGGAAGAAACTGTACATTGGAGGGGGTTGGGTGGGTGGGGGGGGGGGGGGGGGTTGGACATTTACCGGGGCCAGTTTCTAATTGCAACCACCCGTAGGTGCTCTTTGAGAGAGGTTTTGAAGGAGGGTAGGGATTCACATTATTTTACGGCTGTGGGTAGGGCGTTCCACATTGTTGTGGCATAATTGCGAAACGTGTTTAGTCCCTTGTTTGTGCCGAATCTGGGTTGAACATGATTTGTGGAACTCCCTCTTGTGTTGTGGTGGTGGAATTCGCTGACCTTTGGGAAGTATTTTGACATGTACATGGGAATCTTAGTGGTGTAGTGTATCTTGTAGACCAGGCCCATTGCAAGTTGCTGTACTAGACTGTCGTCTACTCTACTCTGGGTTTTAGGAGTAAGGTCAAGCAGTAGTCTGACCAGTTTGTTTTGTGATGTGTGTAGTCTTGTTTTTAGGGCCTTTGAGGTGCTTTGGTACCATGAGGTGCAAGCATAGTCGTAGTACCCTTGAATGAGTGATCCTGTTAGAGTCGTCAAGGTATTCTTGTTTACCAGAGAGGAGATCCGGTACAGGAATCTTGTCCGTTGATTGACTTTTTTGATCATTGGTTGCCATTTTGTCACAGGAAAGATTTGCCTCTAGGATGGAACCCAGGTAGGTAATTTCATCTTTCCTTGTGACAATATTGTCACCCACTGTGACAGAGAAGCCGTTGGCCTTGCTGAGTTTGTTATTTGATCCAAAGAGAATGGACTCTGTTTTACCCAGGTGTAATGATAGTTTGTTATCAGCGAGCCAGGTGCAGATTCTGCCGTGTTCAGAGCTGAGGGCTTTTTCAACCTGAAACTTCTCCATATCAGAGACCAGCAGGGCAGAGTCATCCACGAACAGGAACAAGTTGCAGTCACAAGCTGATGACATGACATTTGCATAAATTAGGAACAGTAACGGTCCTAGTATGCTTCCTTGTGGAACACCACAGCTCAGTGGGAGGGGGGGGGGGCAGTGTACTGTTCACCTCCACCATCTGTTCTCTCCCCTCCAGGTAGGATTGCATCCAGCTCACTGATGAGCTGCTTTTAGCTTGTCAATCAGAATGGAGTGATTGACAGTGTCGAAGACCTTTTGGAGGTCCAGCATGACCATGCCGCAGTATTTGCCGGCATCCACCTCTTGTTTGATGTGGTCGTTCAGATAGAGAAGGCATGTGTCAGTGGAGTGGGATGTTCTGAAGATTGGAATTCATAGATTCGCTTTTTTTCCTGCAAGGTACTTTTCGACCTGTTCGTAGATCTTTTCCATAACTTTCGAGATGGAGGTAAGAATAGAAACAGGGCGCTCAGTTTTTTGAGCACCTCACCTGTTGTTACCATTTCAAGTTTGAAGTCATCTTTGCGGACCCCTAGGTTTTTGTAGAAGGCTAGGATGTGTTCTACCCCACAATGGCCAGAGTGGGAGGGTAGTTTATTAACCAGTGTTGTGGCTATGTTTGTAAAGAAAATGTTTAAGTAATTGGCCACATCCAGCTTGTCTGTGATGAGAGTTTTCTGTCTTTGTGTTGATGTTTGTAAATCTGGTTTTTAGTTTTTTACTGCAGCCTAGTTGGTTGTTGAGTAATTTCCAAAGTTCACAGGTTTGTTTTTGTTTTCCTCAGCTTTATCATTGATGAAATATTTTTTTGCAGATTTGATCAGATTTATTTCTTAGCCTGTTTCTTTGTTGTTTGAGTTTAACCATGTGGGCTTGGAGATCACTGTTGGAGCTTTTGGCAAGCTTTGACTGACTTTTATGAAGTTCAGAGCATTTTTTGTCTCTGGTTTTCATAGCGATCAGTATGTCTGAGTGCATTCATGGCTCAGCGCGATTTTTAACCCTGGTGGTTCTTAGGGGGGCCATGTTGTTTAGTATTGATGAGTGTGTATTCTTCAATGCTAACCTAAACAGAGACAAAAGCGGTAACCGTTGTAAAGCGAAGAGTACTACTGTAGATGACATAGCAGAAGAGAAGTTCTCAAACATCATGAGACAAACGGAACCATCCAGCCTGGACTGTTTTTTAAACTGCATGGTTGAAAATCTCAACAACACCCTATCATATACACTGAATGCTGAATGATGTTGCTCCATTAAAGGTAAAAAAAAATAAGTCAACTGACAAAATCTCCCCATGGTTAAATAATAGCAGTGTTGGTCAGACAAAGATAATCTGTAGAGCTGCTGAACGAAAATGGAGGAAAACCAAGCTCACAGTCCACTGCGATATATATAAGGAAGCCATGTGTTACGGTGGGTGGCGAGGGAAGGTGTGTAGAACCCAAATGCTGAACAGTTATGAACCAGAGAGAGGAGGCAGAGTCGACGGCGAAAAGTATAATCGAAGACACGGTACAACAAAAGCTAATTGTAAAACATGGAAATAAAACCTCAGCTGTGCTGGAAAACGGCGCTAGGAAGCGGGAACGGACTCAAAGGGAAACAAGAGATAAAGGGCTATTCCGCGAATGGCAGGTGTAACTGAGGGGTACAATTCCCTGACTGTATTGATAAGTATGGTATCATTAAACCACTACCGCTTTATGTACTTTAACTACTGGCCATACAGTACACGATATCTAAATATGATGAACACTTTCCCACCATGAAACCAGGTCCACACAAAGGTAATAATCAAATATTTAATATATAGCAAAAGGTACATATAATATTCACCATTACATTTATGATTTGAATGCTCTTGTAAGGCAAATGAGTACTCGTAAGCAAATCAACACTGAATGTCCAATCTCTGGTTACGCAGGAAGCAAGTATACAACCTGGCTCTTAGGGAATTATAACGATGGCACACTTAATGATTATAGCTGGATATACTGTAGGGGTCCTCCCGGTCGTAAGCCGGTAGGGGGGGTAGGAGAGCCGTCGGCAGTATCCCGTCTGGTCAACGATGTCTAGGGAGACTTCACGTACAGAAGACAGTGCAGTAGAATCTTGATCCACAGATGAATACACCTTGGCTCTCTTGTAGGCTGTAGCTGTAGCTGTAGCTCCACAGTGAAGAAGAAGCGAGGCAACCTCAGTCTGGTCTGAGCGCCGTCTCACCTTGACTCCTCTCGGGGTAAATCCAACACTCACCGGTGTTGGCGATTATCCGCTCCACAAATCAAAGTACCAAAGCAAATATATATTCCATGCCGCATAGGGCTCAGCAGTCGTCGGGTAGGTAATCCAATGTACAGGTCCACTCGGTCCTCGCCTAGAACTCCTCGGATGAAAGCACCACGTGTGGTCTGCCCAACCTGGTTAAGACTCTAGATAACACGAGGAAGCGATGGGGGTGCTGCTCACTTTAGAACTCTAACCGCACGATGCACTATACATAATAGACTATTATTACTTAATAGAAATACGGTGCCAAACTCTGGCAATTCAGCTATTAATTCGCACGAGGTCTCAATGCTATTCTAAGGCCAAACAGGCCATACTACACCGCACGCGGTATCGTGGGGTGAGGCTTCACGTTCTGTTACTTAGTTGGGTAAAGGACGAAGGGGTAAGAGGAATTCTACATTTACTTGCGCCCTATTTATATGCACGGTGAACAAATAGTGCCACTCTCTTTTCGGTAGCCGTATTCCTGCGCAGAGCCGGGGCTAGTTGGGACATGTCTCGTCGGTACCATTGAACTTGGCTCCAAGGGGCTTGTCCCTGGCGCCAGGTCCTTGTCCAATAAGAGAATGAACTATTATGGGCTATTAGTAGACTAAAGGGATATTCCGTGTATATGTACAAGGAATATACAAGGGATATCAAACGATATACAAATACTATTCAATATATATCCATAAATAAATATATATATTCGGTTTAATCTGATCCTTCACAACAGCAGGAATAGCAGGGATACGACAGGATACAGGGAAAACAGATCACAGCACGGAAAGATACTGGAACAGGAAACAAAACAATGGCGCAAAACTGGTAGACAGGGGGCGGCATGAATATATAGAGATACTAATTGGAATGACAAGGAACAGCTGGGGCTGACAGGCTAGCCTAGGACACAGAACACTAACACAAATAATACATGAGGAGTAGAGTAGAGCAATATTACAGGGACAGAAATAATACAATGAATACAAGGACACTAGACTAATAGGCAGACATCTGAACATACTGGGGAGCACACAGGACCGATAACAAATACAAGGGGAACACATTAATACACACATACAATAATCTCCAGAGTAGGCACTCCTGCAGTACCGCAAATAGAGCGCCAGAGGGCGGCAGAGGATTGTCTGTGTCCAGATAGTTCAGATTATGACAGGACCCCCCCCCCCCCCCCCCCCGAAGGGGCGGCTCCCAGACGACCCATAAGACCGACCAGGGACAGGCAGGGCGAAGGGCAGAGACCCCAGAAAAAACAGGGGACAAGGACACTGAAAACTGGAGCTGGGGGGGGGGGGGGGGGAGAAAATAACCCAGGAGGGGCACAGTAGCAGGGGGGCCGGGGAACAGGACCAGAGGGGAGCCCGGAGAAGGGCGCATGGGGCACGGGACCAGGGTCACTGGAGAGGGGGACAGAGGCCCGGAGAGGGGGGCTGGAGACAGGGACAGAGGCCCGGTGAGGGAGGCTGGAGATGGGGACAGAGGACCGGTGAGGGGGGCTGGAGATGGGGACAGAGGCCCGGTGAGGGGGGCTGGAGACGGGGACAGAGGCCCGGTGAGGGGGGCTGGAGACGGGGACAGGGGCCCGGTGAGGGGGGCTGGAGATGGGGACAGAGGACCGGTGAGGGGGGCTGGAGACGGGGACAGGGGCCCGGTGAGGGGGGCTGGAGATGGGGACATCTCCAGCCGGACCCCGTGGGGCGAGGCGTAGACCTCGGTGCAGACCTCGGCATAGACCACGGCGCAGGGCTGGGCCAGACGAGGAGCCGAGACCAGACGAGGAGCCGGGATCAGACGAAGAGCCGGGACCAGACGAGGAGCCGGGACCAGACGAGGAGCCGAGACCAGACGAGGAGCCGGGATCAGACGAAGAGCCGGGACCAGACGAGGAGCCGGGACCAGACGAGGAGCCGGGACCAGACGAGGAGCCGGGACCAGATGAGGAGCCGGGACCAGATGAGGAGCCGGGACCAGACGAGGAGCCGGAACCAGACGAGGAGCCGGGACCAGACGAGGAGCCGGGACCAGACGAGGAGCCGGGACCAGACGAGGAGGAAGGTCCGGGCGTGGAGGCCGGGCCGGACGTTGAGACGGGACCAGGCGAGAAGCCGGAGGCAGGCGACTCCCCGGGGACAGGAGCAGGAGCACGACCCGGACTAAACGTCGGAGTCTCCCCGGGAGCCGGAGGAGGAACAGGGGCAGCCAGAGCTACTTCAGCAGGGGCTAAACTGGCAGTAGAGACTGGGTTAGCTACCTGGGTAGTGTTAGCTGCAGGACCTGTGCTAGCTGCAAGGGCTACACTAGCGGGGGCTAGGTTAGCTGCCCGGGCAGTGCTAGCTGCAGGGCCTGTGTTAGCTGTAGAGGGTACACTAGCCAAGAGGGTTCGGGTGCTAGCTGTAGGTGCTATACTAGCGGGGAAAACTGAGGTGCCAGCTGCAGGGGCTACACTAGCAGGAAGGTGAAAGGTGCTAGCTGTAGTACCTACACTAGCAGGCAGGGCTAAGGTGCTAGCAGTTGGGGTGACTCCAGCAGGAGGGACAAGGGTGCTAGGTGTAGAAACCCTAGCAGACAGGACTAAAATGCTAGCAGCAGGGGCTCTAGCGGACGCGATCAAAAGGCTAGTAGCAGGAGCTCTAGCAGAAGGGGCTAAGGGGGTAGCTACTCAGGCTACATTAGCAGCAGGGGCCAAGCTAGCAGTAGAGGCTGCGCTAACTGTCTGGGCTGAGCTAACCACGGGGCCTTGTTAGCTGTAAAACCTGTGCTAGCAAAAACAAAAATATCTGTTATAATCGCTAACAAGTAATGCTTAAGTACATCTATGAGATGTGAAAGATCTTTCCATGCTCAGTGTAGGGGAACTCTAGTTGACTGTATGTTAATGTGGTCACCGCCGGCCACACCTCACTGATTACAGGCAGAGAACAGTTGGTCTGATCACAGACCTGACCTGCCTTTGAAAATGGCTCAAGGTTCATGGAAATTGTCACAAACAAGATCATATTAATTAAACTCACTTATTAGATAAAAGGCTATTTGAATGTCATTTATAATGTCAAACTGGTTATGAAGGTAATAGAGTGTCATTTCACTCTTGTGGTAAACCATATATAGAAAATAAGTCTCAATTACAAAGGTTTGGTCTGGTAAAATACACGTATCAAGTAATCTATTAATCACTGTTTGGTATCAAAATGTACGCAAAAGAGTAAAACTGTGATAATACTGGAAGAGTGTAATTCATATACACTGGAGATACTTTGTAAATGTTTATTATCATTTACCTCTGTGGAAGAATGCCATAGCAGCAAAGGAGGGGGCAGCAGGCCAGACCCCCCCCCCCCCCTCTGTTGCTGCAGGAAAAACACACGGACAGGAGATCTTGGGACAGACAGCCCCCAAAGAAAAGAACCAATTGGAACAGAACGCCATATATATAGAATGTAACTGATTGGCTATGAATCAAATCAACTTATGACATCATTCTGAGTATATAGATGAGAACGCATTGTTAGAGAGACAGGCCAGACAGATACCCGAAACCCCAGGGGGTTCTGCGCCTCCCTGCTCCAGAGACTATGCGGTTGCCATTATGTAAATAGACCATGGAATCACTGTTTTGTTGTGATATAGTGTAAATGTATCTTAGACCAGGTTTAACTATGTGATGGCAAAGGTATAGTCTATTTCATTGATGTAACAGGACTATTGTTATATGTACAGACTTGTTTGATGTGAGAAAGCCACTGTGAATGGGCTCTAATGATGTACACCTCAACAATCCTTTTGTACAGCCTGTTTGATGTACTATGAAATAATCCCTGTATGCAAACAACCTTTTATTCACTTTGAGCCCCGAGGCAATAAATCATTTGAGTTGAACTATAGAACTCTTGTTGTCTGACTGCACGTTTTATTCTCTACTGGCTATTTGGAGTCAGATGAGGACCTGTTTCTATCATTCTGCTTTCTTACCTCCAGTTAGCAACCTGTATGCACTGTGAATAATCTAAGGTGTTGACTTAATATACGACAACACAACACAAGCGACTCACCGTGAGATCGCGGTCCATGTAGGTTTTGATAGTTTGTTTGGCGGCCAAATAATCCAAAACGAATGCAACGAACAACACACGCAAGCAGTCAATGACAGACCGCGGGTCCATGAGCGTTTTTTGTTCACTCTTGTTGTGTTGCAGCGCAGGGCACTACACAGTAGTGGAGGCTCTACTCTGCTGACATAGTGCTGCACTTCCTGGTTTAATAGCACAGTCTTCATGTGCTCAGAGTCAGAGATATATATATCTGTATGTCATGCATGTCTTAAATGTCATGATTAGATTTGTTTAGATGATTAGATTAGATTCTTATATCTGTATGTTGTGTATGTCATAAATGTCATGAATTGAAAATGGGGGACCCTGATGTAAACAAGACGAAAGTCTTTCTCTGATCTGCATCCCCTTAACAATTGTGTGTATTGAGCTGTACTGTACTGTACCCATTCTGCAATCTGTTCATTAAAATGTTCAATCAATCAGTATATATTTGTTATTTATTTTTGGTATAGTGCTTAACAAGCATAATTTAATGTTGCCCAGTTGTGGCCTGTTGAGGGGCAATACATATCAAAAGTTCCAAAACATCTATTGTATTTGTATGATCCACTATATAAACATAGTAATTATAATATCTACATACATGGCATTTGATTGGAGGCTAGTCTCACTTTGTCCCACAGCAACATTAAAATAGTTTAGATTTGTGTATGTTGTTTATGTAAAAAAATAATAATATTGAAAGTAACGCAATAACTAGTTACTTTTATAATTTGTAACTGAGTAAGTAATGTAGTTACTTTTTGGAAGAAGTAACTAGTAACTGTAACTAGTTACTTTTTAAAAGTAACTTGCCCAGTCTAAGTCATACATAGCACAAGTCCCCTCCGGTACTTTAGGTAACAGCAGTCGCATGTTTTCACCTGCGCAGCTCGATCTCTCAGTGGCGAGGAGTAACGCGTGGGAGGCTCACGCTGCCCCCGACACTTCCTGATTCTACTGCGCAGGCGCACCAACCGACCTGTAGGAGTCGCTGTCCACAACGCCCGATCCCCACCCATCAGTTTCCCACCCCCTAATACGGCCAATGTGTATTAGTATGAACGACCAGCTAAACTGAAAGCAATGTGGAGCGCTGGGCTCGAACAGGCGAGCCCAGCGTCTCCGCATTTGTGGCGAGCGCCTTGCCCACTACGCCTCGTAGCCGCCCTATGTGCTCATTTTCTTATGTGAAAAACTGTGATTTTATGTCTTTTTTCTGTTGTGAAAATACGGCGGGCTCGTGTACCCCAGATCCGTGACGAGCACGGTTTTCCCTGACGCAGAAATAGCGCCGAGATATGCGGTGAGCTACGGGAGCTCCCAGCATTTATTATTATTATTGATTTTGGTGACATCATAACCTTTCCTCTTATCATCAGGCCACGCACGCACGCACGCACGCACGCACACACACACACACACACACACACACACACACACACACACACACACACACACACACACACACACACACACACACACACAGACACACACACACACATGTGAATGCATTGTGGGGACATTCCATAAACTTACATTCTTTCCATAACACCTTACCTTAACCATAACAACTGAATGCCTAACCCTAGCCCTTATCATAACCTTAATCTAACCATATTTGTCACAGACCAACTCTACTAGTCAATATTGATTTGATTTCAGACAGCTGGATGAGGGATCCATATCTATATCCACAAGGAGACCCCAAATGACCCAAATTACTCTTGAACTAACTAGGACAGCTAGTTCCACTAGTCTCCAAGGAAAAAGCTCCAAAACATAGTTGGTGCCTGAAGTACAGTTGTAAAAGCCATCTGAGTGTTTTGGTTATTATTATTATTATTATTATTATTATTATTATTATTATTATTATTATTATTATTATTATTATTATTATTATTATTATTATTATTATTATTATTATTATGATTATGATTTATGGGAATGTTATGATTTCTGTGTAGCCAATTGAATGAATTCAGTGGTACTGTGGGTGGTTCACCTGTCAGGCGGAGCAGCCACGGCGCAGCTGAGGACATAAATGAGTAATGGGAATCAGCTGGGGGGTGTAGAACGGGGAAAGAGCATACAGTCTGCTTTGAACATCGCATTGAACAACGCTTAGAACCACGCTTATAGGAATGCTTTGGATAGTTTAGGATCACTTAGGAAAGTTTTGGATCGCTTTGGTCCTATCTTCAATGTAAAGATTATTTTCTAAATAAATCGGATATCTGTGGTATCTGAAAACGGAACTCAAAGTGTGGTGACTATCATTGGATAAAGCGCGTACGGAATACCTCCCCGACTACCACTAGAAGCGGACCCAGGCAGAGGCCGCTACAACAGTAGCTGGTAGCATATTGTCTCTAGACTCGTATGGAGGGTTGACACCTCCACCACTCTGAGACAGACCATACTAGACTCTTAGAAAGGGCTGTTGAAACCTCCAGCACTCTGAGACAGACCATAATATCCTTTTAGATTATCATCTGTATTTCTTTCTCCTATGAGCTCATAATAAATGCACTGTATATTATGGCAGCCTCTGTAGTTCTGATTGAAGCCTTACCTTTTTTGGGGGACCCTGATGTAAACAAGACGAAAGTCTTTCTCTGGTCTGCATCCCCTTAACACTTTGATCGCCATGGTTAAATTCATAATTTACCATCCCTAGCCAGCTCTATTTGTCTATGGAGAAGTTCCCCTTCTTTGCAGGGCTATAACTTTTTAAATTGTATTGCTAAATTGACATTATTATGGCCCATTCAATGTCCTATATCTATTGTTCAGGGTGTAGCAACGTTATACTTTTTCATTCACATATTCATACTAAAATACGGTCTAAAGTATAAGTATGTTTTTATCGTTTTCTGCAGCTTTCTCCAGAACTTGATTTATAGCCCCAAATGCATTATATTGATGATCAAATACAGTTTGGTAGCGATCGGTGCCAGATAAGAAATTTCAACTGGAGGTACTTCTAGAAGTTACTACGTATGATCTGATGTTGACCGGATGGGCGGGGGGTCGTTTATAATTCCGTGGGCAACGTTATATCATTCATCTAGTGTGGGTCATATGATCATCAGAGCAGTTAGTATAGCAGACATTAGAAAATAACGCTGAAACTCACCGTATCTTCCTCGCGCCATTGGGGGATGAGCGTGGAATAGAATTTTTTCTATTATGGGATGTCGAAATACCCGATCCATCTCCAGGTTGTATAATAGTATATACGTCCAAATCATGTTGTTTGTCGAGTTATTTGCACCGATCGGTGTTCACTGTGTCAAGATGGAGTCCTGCTAATGATAGCGAGTGCCCGGACGAAATATGGGTGAGCACCACTTCATCCACATGACTTCCTGTTGGGCGATCTGCCGAGCGGCCACCAGATGGCGCTCTTGAACCGTTAGAGAGTTGAGTGGAGCTCAGCAGTATATCTCAGGTCCCCGGAGGAGAAATATGATTTCGATCACAGATTATACCCAGAATTGCAGCTCCTCATGGACAACACATTTGCCATTTTTTATTATTTTTCCCTACTCCTCCTAGGATGTTCATCTGATTCTCATACGTGTTGTCTGGCATTTAGGGAATAACATCTTCAAATGTATTATTTGGATAATTTACAAGCCAAAACAAATGTCCACCAGATCCAATCGAATTTCAGAAAAAAATTGTGGTAAACAGGAAGTAATGTCACTTGTAAATGCTTTGTTTGAGAAGAATGTCCTCCTTTTACACTTTTAGCTCTGCCATTGCATCAGGGACAGACAGTATGATGAACCATATACCTTAGACAGGGAGAGAGAGAGAGAGAGAGAGAGAGAGAGAGAGAGAGAGAGAGAGAGAGAGAGAGAGAGAGAGAGAGAGAGAGAGAGAGAGAGAGAGAAACAATGCCATTACCCTGTGCCAGTGGGCAGATCTTCCTCCAGCAGGTCACGGTTCCCTCCTGGGTGTACTGCCCCACAGCAGTCTCCAGCAGGAATAGTGGTACTCCACACACCGCAGCAAACACACAGTATGGCAGCAGAAACGCACCTGCATGTACGGTGGCATCCATGAGACAATCACATCACTCTAAAACACAGCAAAATGTTTTAAAATGAAGTACGTTTAGAGATTTACAGGCATCTCAATTTCTTTAAATTACTTGATTTACCTTTCTGTGGTTGTGTGTGTGGTACCCTTGACTGGAATTTCATAATCAATATGTCTGTATATAGGAAATATATGCAAAAGCCTTGGGTGCCTTTTGGAACAAACTGAGTCTCAGTTTTCAGTGCTAGATAAGAAACCATACTGGAAGACAGTTGGAGAGACAGGGACAAGTCATAACAGCCCCATTATGCTAAACTGTTTGTGACACCTTCAAGGGGAGTCTTGAAGACTGTTGGGTAACTGTAGGAGCAAATCCCCCACTGGAGAACTGTTTAAATCCATACAATTATAGATTGGAGACAAGCACACTGTTACATCATCACTGAAACTGCAAATATCTGTTTATAATGGTTAATTCAAAGAATGCCTTAAGTACATATATGATTAGAATGATTAGATCTTCCCACGCTCAGAGTGGAAATCTGTTGACTGTAAATTCTATGGTAATGTGGTGATCACACCCCACTGGTGAAAAGAGGGCAGACCAGCCCAGACTTGTTAAGAGCAGAATGTATTTACAGTATGTTAGACTGGAACTAATTCAAACAATATCATATTAAAAGGTAACTGATTTATTAGATAAAAGAATATTTGAATGTCATTTAGAATGTCACCTGGTTATGAAAGTAATAATGTTATTTCACTCTTTTTGTAAAAGCTTTATAGAATATAAAACTTAGAACCATAAATTCAGTCTGGCAAAAGCAGGTTTGTGATATTTCATATAGGCAATTTGGTATTAAAATATAGACAATGCCACATTGGGTTAATGCTGAATATATATGTAACTCATTACCATAAAGCTAAAGGTTCTAGTGTTAAAACTGTTAACTCATCGAGAAGCCACAGCCCAAAAGGAGGGGGCCATAGGACCCCCCTGGGGCTGCATAAAACCAGCCATGTAAGGACCTGGGAGATCGGTTGGGGCAAACAGCCCCCACAGAGGAAACGCCTGTTGATAGAATCAAGAAACCGGATTGGACCAACTTAATATATGGACGTGCTATTATTGGTTGATGCCATAGTATATAAATGAGAACGCATTGTTAGAGAGGTAGACCAGACCCCCCCCCTGGGGTCTGCGTCCTCTCCACTGATCCGCTGTTCTGCCAGAGACTATGCTGTTTGCCATACATGTGAGTAAAATCATGGAAAACCATTGTTGTTTAGTGTAACATGTACAGATCCCTATCTGTTGACCAGGTTTACTCATGTGTAATGCTCAGTACGTTCTCTCTTCATTTGACATAACGTGACTACTGTTTTGTGTACAGACTGGTTTTGATGTGTAAACCTCAACAATCTTTTTGTACAGCATGTTTGATGTACTATGAAATAATACCTGTATGTAAACAACCTTTTATTCACTTTGAGCCCTGCGGCAATAAATCATTTGATTTGAACTATAGTTCTGTTGTCTGACTGCACGTTTTATTCTCTACTGGCTATTTGGAGTCAGATGAGGACCTGTTCCTATCATTCTGTCCTTTCTCCCTCCAGTTAGCAACCTGTATGCACTGTGAATAATCTAAGGTATTGACTTAATATACGACATGTGTGTGTGAGATGTTCAGTGTTGGGGAGTAGGATCACTACAGTACATAATAATAATTGTTAAGTGTAAGTGTTAATATGATTGTATGTAACTGCACTTTAACTGTTCCACAAGAGGGCGCTATAGGCGTAAGGAGATGCAGCTATTGTAGCTGACGTCAGGTAGAAGGTATAAAAGGGAATGTTCCCTCCCCCTCTATCTTTTTCACTCTAACTCTCACGGAGAGTAGGTCTCGTGGTACAAATGTGCATAAGAAAATAAACCACGCCGGTTAGCGTCTATTCTTATCCTACCCATGTTTGCTTCCGCGTTCGCGTTTTGCGCTCTGATTGGCCACTGACGTACGCTAGTTTTGCCCCCCCCCCGGTATGAGCGTAGAAATAATGTGTGGACACTTTGAAATGGGTATCACAGTAGTAAGTCCTACTGTAGAACATGACATATTAGCATGACATCTGAATGCGTGGACACTTTGAAATGGGTATCACAGTAGGAAGTCCTACTGTAGAACATGACATATTAGCATGACATCTGATTTATTAATGCCAATACAAAAGATTAGGGACAAACGCAAATGGCACAAGTGTAAATCATGGATTAGTCACTCAGTTCATATTGGTTAAAGTTTTTTTTTTTTTTTACGTTTAATTAATTTATCCACTCTGGTTGGATGGTGTGTATGTATGTATTGTGCTGTATAATGACAATACATTTGAATCAAATCTCATTTTGAAATCGCTACGCTGCCTATGGACACGACAGTGGCAGCCAGCTTCGGAAGTGATTTCATTGCACCATGGTGATCCACTCAACAGGTAGCGATTTCAAAATGAGATTCGATTCAAATGTATTGTCATTAATTATACAGCACAATACATACATATACGATACACACCATCCAACCAGAGTGGATCAATTAATTAAACGTAAAAATCTTTAGTATTGGCATTAATAATCAGATCATGCTAATATGTCATGTTCTACAGTAGGACTTACTACTGTGATACCCATTTCAAAGTGTCCACGCATTATTTCTACGCTCATACCGGGGGGGGGGGGGGGCAAAACTAGCGTACGTCAGTGGCCAATCAGAGCGCAAAACGCGAACACGGAAGAAAACCATCTTGACGGGCCTCACCGGAGAAATAACGGCAGCCGCGCAAGCCCAGGATACAAAGCTGAATGCTGACGCATACTGCGAGCTAGCACCACTCCTAGACAACACGAGCTTGGGGCTGATATTCTGGGACACAAAGGACAAAGGCAGAGAGAGTCTAATAGTGTTAAGAGAACACTACATCGGCAGAGGTAGGCCCCGGATTGTATCCCTGTATATAATGTTGACTGCGCTGAAGAAAGCTAACACAGAGACTGTGACTGAATACATCATCAGGGCGGAACAAATCATCACGGCGCTCAAGAGTGCAGGAGAAGCACCGAGCGATGGACTAATGATGGCGATGGTTATGAGGGGACTACCGGAGATGTATAAACCATTCACACTGTTGGTGAAACACAGTTCAGCGGACATGTCGCTGGGGAGTTCAAGGCCAAGCTGCGGAACTTCGAGGCCTCATAAGACACAGACCCGGTCACCAAAGAGGCGGGAGAAAGGTAATGAAGGCCCGAGCAGTGCCCAAGAGAAAGACCGGACCCCTGACGGAGATGGCGTGTTGGCGATGTGGAGAAAAAGGTCACAGAAAAGATAAATGCACAAAAACAGTTTGTGTGGAACTTCGGGACACGCGGACAGAGTGTGTAGAAAGAAGCGCGAACAGAGCGCTCGGTACGCGCACGTGCAAGATGGCGGCTGTGTGCAAGATGGCGGCAGCGGTGGACGTGAGGCGAGTCGAGACGACGCCCGAGAGCAGCGGGAAGAGAGGACTTCACCTTCGGGGCGCAGACAGCATACATCACCCAGTCAACGCAGCAGCAGCAGCAGGTCCAAAGGAAGGACTGATCGTGGACACAGGTGCGTCGTCCCACATTATCAACGACAGGAACCGATTCAAGAACTTTGACAGCACCTTCGAGCCGGAGAGACACAGCATGGAGCTGGCAGACGGGAAGCGCACATTCGGGTTGGTGCAGGGGAGAGGAGACGCACAGGTATGCCTCATAGACAGTGAGGGCGCCGGTGTACAGTGACGTTGAAGAACGCCCTCTACATACCCTCGTTCCCACAAGAACTATTCTCTGTCAAATCTGCTAACGGTGCCAAAGTGTTCTTCAATGAAGGTAAAGATGTTCTTGTAGAGCCTGACGGTACGACATTTAACATTGAGGTGTACAAGAGAATGTATTATCTACAAACAGAATGTAACGAAAATGATATGTGTAATGTCAGTCATGATATTCAGACATGGCATGAGATCATGGGTCATTGTAATTACGAGGATATACTGAAGCTGCAAGCGGTGACAGTAGGCATGCACATTAACGGTGAAAAGCATATACCTAACAAAGAATGTGATGTGTGTATAAAGGGAAAGTTCAAAGTTCAAGTCCAATTATATTAGCAATGAAGAAAATAACATCACAGAAGAAAATATTTTCAAAATATACAAAATACTGGCAAGCGCAGACACTACATTCCATCTCCCCTTCACAAAATGGGAACAGGACTTGGCTTTCTCTCCCAATGCCGTATCCTGGGAACAAATTTGCACAACACATCACAATGACTAACAACACTAACCTTCAATTAATCCAATATAAGGTGTTACACAGAGTACATATCACACAGCACAGGATGTTTCAAATGGGATTTGCAAGCACAGATGTATGCTCCCATTGCACCCTCAACACCCCAGACAACTATTTTCATGCCACCTGGCTCTGCCCACCTGTTCAAGACTTCTGGAATTCCATCATCAATACACTATCCCGGGTCATGAGCTGCAGTATTCCTCTCTCCCCTCCCTCTGTCTACTTGGGGATACTACTGCTATCCATTATTAGTCCAGAACACCAAACCCCTACTCGTTTCTCTAGCTGTTGCCAAGAAACTATCCTCTTAAACTGGAAGACAAGAAAAATTTGAATACTGGGCAATGGTTGGGCCTTCTCTCAAATTACATATCACAGGAAACAATCTCAACCATGGATCACATCGAAGTCTCACAATTTAATAACATCTGGGAATTGCTTGTGGATAATCTAGGCTCCTAATTATCCACTCCATAACCCACCCTCTCTCAATCCCCCTCCTCACCCGCTACTTTACTTACTCCCCTCTCTGCCCCCCCTTTCCCTTGTCATGTGTATTCGTTGTTGTCCTTCATTGTCCTTAGTTGTAATTTGTTTGTCAATGTCTAGTCTGAGTTCTCCCCCTCCGAGAGGGCAATGAAATATATATTTCTTTATGTTTTTCTTATTTTTACTACACTTTTTATTTAATTTTGTACTGTAAATAGTTAAAACGTATAATAAATAATAAAGTTTTCCCCCGAAGAGGGGGGGGGGTGGATGGGGGGGGGGGTGGGGGGGGGGGGTGATGGGGGGGGGGGGGGGGGGGGGGGTGGATGGAGTGCCCTCAAAAAAGGGCAAAAAAATATAAATAAAAAAAAGGAAAGTTCACTCAAACAAGGAACAGAGGTGCGGCTACGTGGCGTAGTGGGCAAGGCGCTCGCCACGAATGCGGAGACGCTGGGCTCGCCTGTTCGAGCCCAGCGCTCCACATTGCTTTCAGTTTAGCTGGTCGTTCATACTAATACACATTGGCCATATTAGGGGGTGGAAACTGATGGGTGGGGATCGGGCGTTGTGGACAGCGACTCCTACAGGTCGGTTGGTGCGCCTGCGCAGTAGAATCAGGAAGTGTCGGGGGCAGCGTGAGCCTCCCACGCGTTACTCCTCGCCACTGAGAGATCGAGCTGCGCAGGTGAAAAGATGCGACTGCTGTTACCTCAAGTACCGGAGGGACTTGTGCTATGTATGACTTAGTCCACATTGCAGCCGGCTTGTGGGAGGCAAGAAACAGCATTCGTGACAGGGGAGGGTTGAATTGGATGATACGAAATTGGGATGGGAGAAAATATAGAAAATGGGAGAAAAAGTGGATCAAAAAAGAAAAAACAAGGAACAGAGGTCCCACGGAAAAAGTAAAGACA
>NC_140184.1:61393904-61539043 GCF_963971535.1 Notolepis coatsorum | reverse complement strand
AGTGTGTGCGTGTGGATGTGTGTGCTGTGAGTGCATTTGATGGTTGTTGCAGTGGCGGCTGGTCAATAGAAGGCGCTAGAGCGCCCCCCCCCCCCCCCCCCCCCCCCCCCCCCCTCCCCCCCCCCCTGGTAAAGAGAGCAGGCGAAATAGAAAAAAGTTTTATTTTTATTTAAATTTTAGAGCCCTAGAAATAAAAGAAACATGTTTAAAATGAATAATATTTACTCATTTTAAGTGTTTGTGTTTCCAATGCACAATATAACGTTAATATATCACTGTCTGATAGAGATTAGACTACCTGAGGCTGGGCGAGACATATTGCGCACACAGTGGGCGTGCACTGGTTTCATCGCTGTACCATCGCAGCCAATTAAATAGGTCAAGCAAATACAATTCGCCTATCAGTGCGTAACGCACTGTGTGTTGAAATATGATGTAATATGATGAAGCCAGGCGCGTTTTCTAGCGATCTAAGGAAGCAGCCGGTCCTTCCGGTCCGGATATTTTGTAGCTCCTTACGTGACTACGATCTGCAAGCCAGGGGCTTTTGGTAGCTGGATGCAGCTAACGACGGTATGGACTGTTTAAACGTTACTGGAGTTTCTTTTTGAGTGGATTTAAAAGAAGTGGATTATGGCTTGTTCAACAACAACAACAAGCCTTGTTGTGACTAGACAGCTGAATATCTCGCCCCATTCAACTCTTGTGATGGTAAGTCTATGTTTAATAGCTAGCCTTGGCTCGTTTAACAATATGCAAAATATGCTGTACAGCCCTGTACTCATACTGAAGTTATTCTTGGTATATACTACATACTACTAGGTCTGATCTTTTGCAGTTCCTTGTGTAACGATAGATTCCACGTCGCGCTGTGTGTGAGTGAGAGAGAGATAAAGAGAGAGAAAGAGAGATAATAATAATAATAATGGATTGGATTTATATAGCGCTCTTCGTGACACCCCAGTGACCCCAGAGCGCTTACAGAGTCCATTATTCGTTCATACACAGTCATACCGGTGGTGGTAAGCTACAATTGCAGCCAGAGCTGCCCTGAGGCAGACTCACGGAAGCGTGGCGAATAATCAACGCCTACGGCCCCTCCGACCACCACCAACATTCATTCACATGCATACACATTCATACGAGGCAAGTAGGTTAAGTGTCTTGCCAAGACACAACGGCAGTGGGATGGACATGGGCTTGAGCGGGATTCGAACCACCAACCCTTCGATCATTGGACGTCCCGCTCTACCCTGAGCCACGCCGCCCCACAGATAGAGGGGGATACTAATTAATTTCTCTGCGGGGGGCCATAATCACCCGGGACAATATAATGGTAACTTGTTTCAAATGACAAGATATACCTCTGTGATTATTATTGTACGGATCTGAATACGGGCGTGGGAGCATGCACAAATATAGTACAGTGATAATATGCTGCCTGCTCCGAGAGAAAGAGAGAGAGAGAGAGAGAGAGAAGAGAGAGAGAGACGAGAGGAGAGAGAGAGAGAGAGAGAGAGAGAGAGAGTAGAGAGAGAGATAGAGAGAGAGAGAGAGCAGAGAGCGAGAGCGATGAGCGAGAGCGAGAGCCGAGAGCGAGAGAGAGAGAGAGAGAGAGAGATTTGGGCGTGCATGTTTGTGTAGGCGCTATTGGAAACGTGGCTGCATTGACTGTGATCATATATTGATTGATGGCAATGGTGATAGTTGTACTGTACCTATTCGGTACATGTTTGCAAAATGTTTGGTATAGCGCCCCCCCTGGAGAATAATTCACCAGCCGCCACTGGGTTGTTGCATAGTGTTATTGTTCATTGAGCAACCTGATGGCCAGGGGATAGAAGCTTCTTCTGAATCTTTCTGTGCTTGCCATGAGACTCCGGTATCGCTTGCCTGACCGCAGCAGTTCAAAGAGGCAGTTGTTTGGGTGGCTGGAGTATCTGAAAGACTATGCCCAAAGAGAAAGTGACGAGGATGACAGTACACTTACCAGCATAGATTACTGCTACAGAGTAGTGAGTGGTGTACCTCAGACCTTTAAAGAGGCCATGATATCCCCTGAGTCAGGAAAATGGGAGAGAGAGCAATGGATGAGGAGATGAGGTCCCTAGAGGACAATCATACTTTTACTCTAACAAAGTTACCAGAGGGTAGACAGACAGTGTGAGGCAAATGGGTGTACTCAATCAAGGAGGGTATTGAAGGCCACGACAAGTACAAGGCCAGGTTCGTAGCTAAAGGCTACAGTCAGAGGGAAAGAATAGACTACGGTGAGACATTCTCCCCTACAGCCAATCTGACCAGTGTACGGGTAGTGATGCAGAAGGCAGCTGAGGACAGTTTGATTTTACACCAGATGGATGTGAAGCACCTACCTGCACGCACCCATTGATGGGGAGATATATATGGAACAACCTGAAGGTTACGAGAAGAAAGGAGAGAAGCTAGTGTGTAAGCTAGAAAAATCCATTTACGGCCTGAAACAGTCTGGGCGAAATTGGAATGAGATGCTTCATACATGTCTAATTGAAGATCACTTCATACAGAACCCAGTAGACCCCTGTGTTTACACAAAGGAGTCAAAAGAGTCAGGAAAAGTGATAATTGTGATTTGGGTGGATGATTTAATCATCACAGCAGACAACACTAGAAACCTAGAGCAGGTGAAAAGTATGCTCTTCAGCAGATTCAAAATGAAAGACCTGGGTAGGTTAAAACATTTTCTAGGCATGGACTTCGAACAGTCTGCCAGTTGTGTAAAAATATCCCAGAAGAGATATGTGGAAAAGATCCTGAATCGTTTTGACATGCAAGAATGTAGAACCAGGGAAACACCATGTGATCAAAAGCTAGACTACCAAGAGGATGCTCAGAAATTGACAGATGTAAAAATGTACAGAGAAGCTGTAGGTAGCCTCATTTATTTGACAACATGTACTCGCCCTGACCTATGTTTTCTAGTGAGTAAATTATCACAGCATTTTGCTGACCCCACAGAGGAGCACTGGATTACAGCAAAACATGTTTTTCGTTATCTCAAAGGCACGGCAGATAAACAGCTTTGTTTCAGAAAGAGCAGCGAGGGCTTAGGGCCTCAAGCCTATAGTGATGCAGATTGGGCGGCAGATGCCACAGACAGAAGAAGTACCACCGGGTATTGTGTGAGTATGGGTACAGACAGCTCACTGGTTTCATGGAAAACAAAGAAACAGCCCACAGTGGCACTATCAACTTGTGAAGCCTATACCTATGTATATAAGAAAACTGTTGTTTATGAAGACAACCAGCTGGGAACTATTGCACTCGCTAGAAACCCTGTGTGCCGACAGAGATGTAAACATGTGGATATAAAATATCACTTCATTAGATCTGTCATCAGAGAAGAAAGGATGACACTTGTTTACTGTCCTACAGACGACATGGTTGCAGACGCTATGACCAAGCCTGTCTCCAAACTGAAATTGAGAAGATTTTCAGAGGTCATGTTTGGTGTGTAAAATATTGCCTGTTATGTAATATTGATTGCCATGTTCTTTTGATGTTTTGAACTGTATTTTTTTTTCTTGAAAAAGTTGTTTTGGAAAAGTTATACAGTATACAAGTCATTCATAAGTGGGAGTGTTAAGTGTAAGTGTTAATATGATTGTATGTAACTGCACTTTAACTGTTCCACAAGAGGGCGCTATAGGCGTAAGGAGATGCAGCTATTGTAGCTGACGTCAGGTAGAAGGTATAAAAGGGAATGTTCCCTCCCCCTCTATCTATTTCACTCTAACTCTCATGGAGAGTAGGTCTCGTGGTACAAATGTGCATAAGAAAATAAACCACGCCTGTTAAGGCTAAAGAGGACCTTGTCGTCATGAACAGTTATTGTTTGCTCCCCAGGTGACTCTGTCAACAATAATTATTAGTTCAATTACATTCAACGTAATTTTAGTACATTTCTAGACATTTTGAGGGTTACTGGGCAATAACCACCTAGCCGCCTCACCTCCACCATCCTTATACCAGAGATACTATAAGAACTAACCTCCACCATCCTTATAGCAGAGATACTATAAGAACTAACCTCCACCATCCTTATAGCAGATATACTATAAGAACTAACCTCCACCATCCTAATAGCAGATATACTATAAGAACTAACCTCCACCATCCTTATACCAGAGATACTATAAGAACTAACGTCCACCATCCTTATAGCAGCGATACTATAAGAACTAACCTCCACCATCCTTATAGCAGATATACTATAAGAACTAACCTCCACCATCCTTATAGCAGAGATACTATAAGAACTAACCTCCACCATCCTTATAGCAGATATACTATAAAAACCAACCTCCACCATCCTTATAGCAGAGATACTATAAGAACTCACCTCCACCATCCTTATAGCATAGATACTATAAGAACTCACCTCCACCATCCTTACGTTCCACAGGCTTGAGACGCCGAGCGTCAAGCAGGAAACGTTTCACGAGAGGGTGGCTGAACAATGTTCTGCCCCCCACTCTCGACCATACGCCACTTCCCAGCGTAAGCCGCGGTAGTGGACGGAGCGTGCGCATTCCGGATGGCGTTAACCACAGAAGAGTCAAGACTAGGGATGTCCGATATTATCGGCCTACCGATATTATCGGCTGATATTGTCATAAAAATGTGATATCGGAAAATATCGGTATCGGTTTTTCAAAAAAATAAAGAAATATTATTATTATTATTATTCTTTTATTTTTTTTACATTTATTTAACCTTTATTTACCCAGGCAAGCAAGTAAGAACAAATTATTATTTTATTTAATGTCAAAGTATGCATAATGTTGTGTTAATTACACGACAAGAGATATGTAATGTTAATTACCTGAAATTATTCTGTTTTTTGGGGGGGGAAACCCTGCATATATCGGTATCGGTTGATATCGGTATCGGAAATTAAGAGTTGGACAATATCGGTATATCGGTATCGGTAAAAAAGCCAATATCGAGCATCCCTAGTCAAGACGCATCCCCACCAGATTCACTCTTTCAGCAGCCAAGCCTAGAGCCTGCCCCAGAACAGGAGGCAGAACAGAGTTCCGCGTGCCTGAGAGAGGGCCTGCGGTGACCACGGAACAGGCCACGGCGGGGCCACCAAGAGCTGAATCAGGGCCGGGAACCACACAGCTGAGCCCCGGCCCGGCACGACCAGGATCAAAATCCCGCGTTCCTGACGTACCCGCCCCAACAGCTGAGCTATCAGGTGTATGGGGGGGAATGCGTACAGAATCCCGGGCGGCCACGGATACATCGAGAAGGCATCCACCCCCAGACTGACCGAGAACCACAAGGGGCACTGGTGGGACTGTCTGCTCGCAAACAGGTCCACCGTGGCCTCCCCGAATCGGTCCCAGACCTGTCTGACTATGTCTGGACGTAGTCCCCACTCGTCAGGGTGAGGACCGCCCCGCGACGTACCAGTAAGAAGCATTTTGTATGAAAGTATTCTGTACTTCTGTATGACAACTATTAAAGAAACTTGAAACATCACATCTGCACCCACATTCTCCCTGCCGGGGATGTGGAGAGCCCTCAGGCTGCGCAGATTGAGAAACAACCATAGCCAGAGCTCGACCGCCGCCCGGTGCAGACGGGGGGAGCGTACTCCTCCCTGTCTGTCGATATACGACGCTGACGTAGTGTAGTCTGTCCTGATCAAAACATGTTTGCCCACCACAAGGTGGCCGAGCCGTTTGAGGACCAGAAGGATTGCCTTCAATTCCAATACATTGAAATGTAGTGCAGACCGGGCAGCATGGTCCTGCCAGCTGCCCCCTACTGCGTTGGCCCGACACGTCCCCCCCATCCCGTGAGGGAGGCGTTGGTGAAGACAGTGACGTGTGACAGCCTGCTGCCCATGGGGACCCCGCTGGTGAGGGCCCCAGGCCCTCCCCAGAGGGCGAGGTCCCCCAGTACTGACATGGGAACCTTCCACTTGTCTCTCACCGGGACTATTTCCATACTGGAAAACCACCTCTGTATCCTCCTCATGAAGAGGAGGCCAAGAGGGACCACAGAGTGAGCAGATGACATCATACCAAGCAGGCGCATCACGGACAGCGCCGTAACCGTCCTAGGACGGAACCTCCCGAGCGCGCAGAAAACCTCCACTCGCCGCCGCTCTGAGAGGGATGCCCATATAGACCTTGAGCTTAGAAATAAGCCCAAGTACTCCACCCGTTGACTGGGAAGAGGAGTACTCTACTTCCAGTCTACAGCAAAACCCAGCCTGGTGAGGAATTCCACCATCTGCCTGGTATGAGACCTGGCGATCTTCTCTGACCGGCCGAGGACCAGAACGTCGTCCAGGGTAGAATAAAATTCGTATCCCCCGACGACGCAGAGACCCCAGCGCGGTCTCCACGCACTTGGTGAAGATGCGAGGAGCCAGAGAGTAGCCGAACGGCAGCCTCTGGTACTCGTACGCTAAGCCCTGAAAAGGAAGCGTAGGTATGTCCTAGGAGGGAAGATCGGGATGCGAATACGCATCCTACAGGTCTATGGAGGTGAACCAGTCCCCCACCTGACAGCGCTTAACAGGTGGGTGACGGTCCAGTATGGGTCTGACACCCCCCCCCCCCGATTTCTCGGGCACCAGAGAATATCGGGAGGAAACGCCGCTCATCGCGTCCTCCCATGGGACCACGACGACGGCCTGCTTCGCTGCCAGAGAACGAATCTCCTCGGCGAGGGCTGTCACTGCCGCGGACTCTGATAATAGAGTCTGTACCAAACCCAAAAACGGAGGGTGGGGGTGTGTAAACTGTAACACAAGCGCCGCCCTCAGTGTTCTCTCCATCCACACCGACATATGGCTACCACTGCAGCCATACGTGGTAAAATTGCAAAGCGCCCCCGCCGCCAACTGCCACTGGTCCGCTAGGAATCGTAGATAGGCGGCCCGGTCCCTCCCGCTGTGCGTTGTCAACCCTGGTCTCGCCAACCGCGCAAGCAGGGTGTCTCGTGGAGCCGGGATATTGCACCCTGACTCTACCAACGAGGCAATCACACCCAAGGGGGGGACCCCGACAGAAGGGGCGGTCTGATACGGGGGGAGCGACCATCACCCCTGGTGACATAGGCTCCCCCGCTGAGCATCTTCCCAGCTTAGCTTGCTGAGGACAGCCTGCTCTGCAGCTGGACATGCATGGTGTGTGGTCCTCACACTGTAGGGTGGGTCTCTACACACCGTAGCTCTGTAGTGATATTACTACCACCCAAATTACATGTGCCTGCTCACCACCGCGGGATCGGAAGTCCAGACGGGGGAGGCACTAACGTAATACCCGACCTGGCGAGGGCGGGGCTGGGGGGAACCCACCCTGCACCCTCCTGAGCCTAGAGTTCCCCCTCTGACAAAGATTTTTAGATACAGGGAACCCTGCTCCGTCTACAGATACAACACCAGGCTCACCAAACACAGACGCAGGACGTGTGGTGTGGGAGCCGCTTGTCAGCACAGCATTCTCATAGACAGACCCAGGCCTAGCTAGCAACTGGGTGTCAGCCCCTGTCTCCATGAGAAGCGAAATGTGGGGCCACTTGCTCTTCACTGGAAGAACGCGGCCCGCAGCCAAAGGGAACAAATCAGAGCCCTGTGTCCCGTAGTGTAGCGGGGGGGGAGTAACCGGTGAGCGTGCTAGACACAGCTAGATGGCAACGGTTTTTTAGGGCATGCCCATCTAATATAGCCGATCCCTCGGGCCGCCGAGGCTGTCGGCCTTGTGATCACCTGTTTTCTTTGTGTCCAGGGTATCTCAGGCGGGGGAAACATGGCCGCTGGCCGGGGGCCTCGCCGCAGCCACTGGCGAGGCCGTGCTCTCACCTCTGGCTGCGCGGTGTAGGGCAGCGTGGGGCCCAGGTCAAATACCGCCCGCGCCTCCGTGGACAGACCAAGGTCCACCCGCGGAGAGGGGAGGCCTGAGGAGGAGACCTCTCCCCTCCTCAAGGGGAGATTGCTCCAACCAAAGATGCCTGTGAACAACCGTTGACAGCATCCTAGCGCTCCCTGCGGTTATAGCTTGCGGCTAGGTCAAAAGCTGAATAACCTCAAAACCTTGCGCGATGGTTTTGACGTCGACTGGCCCTAAGGCCCCACCACTCGACACCATTTTTGACAGAAAAGCAGCCAATTGAGCAATGTTGCCAGTCGCTGCTAAATTCTGTACCGCGGCGGTATAGGCTTCATCAGCCCACCAGCCACCTGCCGAGCCGACTCGCCTCATGGCGTCGGCCGGGCGGGGCACCGTTCCACCATGTCAGGGCAAAGGACTGATGCCACCTGCTTCACTAAGCACGGAACACCAGTGGTGGCTGCAGACCAAAGTCTACTACTAGTGAAGCACTGCTCCACTAGTATTCATGTAACAACCTCCACTGCGGTGTGCACCCGTGAAGAGATAAATGAATGAATGAACGAAAACTCTATTAACATATTGCAGAATGGGCTAGCCCAATACACACAATTGTTAAGGGGATGCAGACCAGAGAAAACGTTAGTCCTGTCCACATCAGGGACCCCCATTTTCAATTCATAGATTCACAAAAAGCACACCTGCCCTGAGCCTCAGCCCATCCACCCATGTAAAGGGTAAATAAGCCCCCGTTAAACCCCCAACATTAGACACTGATTGACCGTCAGCATGAATGGTTAAGAGGAGGGAAGACAGTAAAGACAGCCCTCGGCGGGGTACATGGGAACGGCGCCCCAACATTGTAGCATTAGCATTAGCTGCGCACTAGGATACTTGGAAAAACATCCAAAAGAGAGTCATGTTTTCCCAAATATCCCGCCCCCTGCACCAATACATCACTCGGTCGTCTCACGACACAACGAGCAGTATTAGCCATGCCAGTACCAATGCCTGATAGCGCAGGCCCTACCTGTGCACGACTTAGCTCGACTGCTAACCATCGCGCAACGTCCCTCGGCCCGGTGTCACGAGACGAGGAAACCCATGACAGGACCGCTGCGCTGTTAGGATGTGCTGAGAAGGTTCCGGGGGCTGGTGAACTTCTGGCGAATACCCAACATTGTGTAATTTCTCCCTACGTTTTGTGGTAACATTGACTGTGAATTTCATAACTAATATGTGTGAATATTAGAAAGTCATAAATGCAAAAGGAGGTGTACCTTTCAAAAGCAGAATGGATCTTCAGGGCTCAGCCAAAGGTGATATTATTGGTGTTACAAGAGACAGACATTCCAAACCCCCCCACTCAAGCAATGACTAATCTAGAGAACAAACAACACCTTCTCGAGTTGACTGTATGTAAATGTAGGAGCAGAGACAGCTGGTCTGAACACAGGGCAGACCAGCTTAGACTTGTTAAGAGCAGAATGTATTTACAGGATGTTAGTCATGGAAACTAATTCACAAACAAGTTATTCTTTATCACTGTTTAGTATCAAAATGTATACAAAAGAGTAAAAACTGTGATAATACTGGAAGAGAGAAATTCATAATACACTAGAAACTTGGTAAAATGTTTAAGTGGAATACCCCCCTGGACTGAGGAGACCTGAGCAGCAAAGGAGGGGGTCATCAAAAGCACCCTCCTCTGTTTACTGAAGGAAGACACCGACAAGGAGATCGAGGAGGGGGGGGGGGGGGCAGCCAGCCCCCACACAGGAAAACAGGGGGGGCGGACCTCCCTCCCAGAAGAATCAACCGGATTGGACCAAAACGTACTACTAGACTGTTATGATTGGGGGAAAATGATAGTATTTAAGAGCGAACACAGTGTTAATTCAGGAGCCCAGACAACCCAGACAGTCTGCGGCTACCGCTCCCATCCAGAGAATGCTGTCGGCTGATTTTCATGTGAGTAAGCTGGATGGAGGAGTCACTGTTTGTGATATATAGATTTAGATGCTTATCCTAAAAACCAGGCTTACTCATGTGTAAAGTGCTTACAGTAGATTCTCTATTTTCATTGATGTTAACAATGACTGTTGTATGTACATGTAGGGGTTTGATGTGCAAACCTTATTGATCCTTTGTACAGAAACATGTTGATGTGCTCTGAATAATCCTTGTATGAAAAAGCAACCTTCTAATTCACTCTGAGCCCCGAGGCAAATAAATACTGAGTTTGAACCATAGTTCCTCTTTTTGCCTGGCCTGACCTTCTTTCCTCCTTCCAGATAACAACCTCATTGTACTGTAAAATAACCTTAGATATTGATTAAGAATATACCACAGTTTCATAACAACCAGTTCACGAAGTGCACTGCTACTTCCGCGTTTGGAAACGAAATGAGGAAGGGTGAGGCGTGACCACTTCCGGCGTCATATAGGGACGCATGGGGGTGGCGGGGTCACATGCAAGTGGGTGCATTTGTTTTTGTTTCGCGTGCACGCTAGGTGCGAGGAGATAAGAGGTTATCTCAGTAGCAGAGTGAGACGCGAGGCCAGTTGAAATGTAACCATTAAGACAATTATATAGGTCTAAGTTCACTTGGACCTTCAGCAGAGAAAGTGTCCATATGAAAAGAACAGTCTATTCTTGTTTCTGACCTGATATTACGTCAACATTTTAGTTAGCTATAGATAGGTATCCAGATGGCGTCTCTTGCAGGGGGAACAAATCTAGGAGAACCAAGGTTGTGTTGAACTTTAGGCACCAGAAAAGGAGATAAGCCAGGGAGAGAGAGACTCTATAACTATATTCAAGGAAAAATATCCAAGTCAGTAGCAATCTTGTATAAATGTAAGGATATATTAAACTATAAAGCTGTGCACATAATTTACTGCTCACTTATACTTCCTTACATATCTTACTGTGTCGAAGTATGGGGGTCGACATTTAAAAAGACTGTAAATCCGATAATCTTACTGCAAAAGCGGGCCATTCGGAGCCTTCATAAGGCTGGTTACTATGACCACACAAATCCACTGTTTATAAAGTCACATGTTATGAAATTTAATGATTTGGTTTATTATAAAATTATGCAAATAATGTACAGAGCTAAAGCAAAGTTACTCCCGGACGGTGTGCAAAGTTTTTTTTTCAATACATGAAAGAAAATATGATTTGAAAGACATTTGCAAATTTACTGTTCCAAAAGCTAAGAAAGGGATTAGGTGTATTTCTATTGTTGGGGTTAACTTGTGGAACAATGCTGATATACATTTAAGAATGAGTAATTTGCTTCTGGTTTATAAGAAAATGGTTTGTATAGCTATTTTTGAAGATTACAAATGTGAATAATATTTTTTTTCTTTTTCTTTTTTTTTTAGAATACTGTTACTGTCTTAATTAAGAATATAGGACATATATAATACATATATAAGCATTATGCTTCAGTCTGTACCTTTTCAGTCACTGCCTGAATAAAATATTGTTAAATGATTGTGCATATTGTATTGTGTGATGACTGAATAAAACTACTACTACTACTACTACTACTACTACTACTACTACTACTACTACTACTACTACTACTACTACTACTACTACTACTACTACTACTACTACTACTACTACTACTACTACTACTACTACTCTTGTTCTCTTTGGTATTTCACCTTGGAGGAGAGAGGGCTTCTTTGGTAGCCATTTCCGGTATTCAGATGGAGGAGAGAGTATGCACTTCGGGATTCAACTCAGAGTTGAGAGTATCCACTGCTCAGCGTAATGATATTGTAACTGTTTATGCCAATAAACCTGTGTTATAAAGAGAATACCGGGAGCCTGTGTGTTGTATTATTATAGCGAGGAGAGATTTAATTCAAGTGACTTTACTTCAACATCCAACAACACAACGTAGAGTCTAGGATAGGATAAGTAACATTAATTAAAAGTCAACCAAATCTAACAAGAGGTATCATAAGAACTTACCTCCGCCGTTCTCATAACTGAGATACTATAAGAACTGACCTCCACTGTTCTTATAGCAGAGATACTATAAGAACTCACCTCCATCATTATAGCTGAGATACTATAAGAACTCACCTCCACCGTTCTTATAGCAGAGGTAGGGGAATCTCCACACGTTGCCCAGGCCCACAACGTTGCCTGCCATGGCCAGAACGTACTCCCGTTTATTTCTCCACTGGTCTCGCTTCTTTGCAACTTTCTCCATTTCCTCTTTCTCTCACTCAGATCAATGCAGTTCAATACTACAATACTAATGTACTGCAGTCAGTCAGTCAATCAATCAATCAATACTACGGTTCAACATCAGTCAGCTGCCTTCTCATCTCTCTCTTCTTCTTAGTCAGGGTGTTGTGTTGAGGCTATGTGAGCATGTTGTGGGAGGGAAGGAGGGTGGTTGGGTGGGGTGGGGCAGGGAGGGGTGGGGGAAACGCTAAAGGGCTGACTAAGGAAATAAAACAAGTCTGATTTTCCTTGAAAGACAGGATTAATATTCAAATATTATCCCTACACTGTATGTGTGTGTGATTGTGTGTTTTCAGAGAGAGGGAGCTGCCATGAGGGGATCAGGAACTCACTTATGGTAGTAACATAACATTAGAAAAAGAAATGTGAAGACCACACACTTCTCTCTCTCTTGTTAAAAATATTTATTGGACTATTGTGATTAGTATCACCAACATGTTTCGGCCTTTGCCTTCATTAGGGTGTAAACTCAAGACTGTTCAAGCAGCACAGATAAGGTTCACAGACACCTGTCTGCAATCAACCTTCAGCAGTTCTCTAATCAGGAGCCACAGAAGATATTGTTAGCCTTGCCTAACCAGTGCACAAGTGTTTAAATACAGGAGGAATTACGGCACAGGACATGAATATAAAGTTGATCCTCATTTACTCTGGATGTTGCAAGAGGTAACAGATTGGATATACAGCAGCTGTGTTGATGCCCTGACTCCAGCATAGACCAGGAGCTTTCCACACCAGAGCCAGCGAGCATTCAGAACACAAGGAAGGTAGTAGGTACAAGCAACACGAGAGCCAGCGAGCATTCAGAACACAAGGAAGGTAGTAGGTACAAGCAACACGAGAGCCAGAGAGCATTCAGAACACAAGGAAGGTACAATGTACAAGTAACACCAGAGCCAGAGAGCGTTCAGAACACAATGAAGGTCAAATGTACAAGTAACACCAGAGCCAGCGAGCGATCAGAACACAATGAAGGTAAAAAAATGTCCACAACATCCAAAAAGGCTCTCATTGGAGACCAGGGAACTGGCTGTGGATCTGGCGAGGAGGAGGAGTACACCTGTGATTGATTGATTGATTGATTGATTGATTGATTGATTGATTGATTGATTGATTGATTGATTGATTGAAAACTTTATTAACAGATTGCAGAATGGGTACAATACAGTACGGCTCAATACACACAATTGTTAAGGGGATGCAGACCAGAGAAAGACTTTCGTCTAGTTTACATCAGGGTCCCCCATTTTCAATTCATAATGACATTTATGACATATGCAACATACAGGTATACAGTACTGTTACATTTGTGACATACAAGATATGCAAATATACAGTACTGTTAAACAGAGATCCTAACAGATAATATATACATACGAGGGGGAGGAAACTGTACATTAGGAGGGGGTGGGAGGGGGGGTTTGTACATTTATGAGGGCCAGTTTCGAATTGCAACCTCCCGTAGGTGCTCTTTGACCCCCGTTTCCATCAGGGGGGTCGACGTGGACACGGTTGAGGATTACAAATACCCTTGGAGTACACATCGACAATAAACTGAGCGGGTCAAAACACGCTGAGGCACTCTATAAGAAGGGCCAGAGCCGACTCTACTTCCTTAGAAGGCTGAGATCCTTCAATGTCTGGATGTTGAGGATGTTGTACGAGTCGGTGGTGGCGGGTGCCTTCTTGTACGCAATGACCTGCTGGGGCAGCGGACTGAGAGTGGGGGATGCAAACAGCCTGGAAAAGGTGGTCAGGAAGGCCTGTAACGTGGTGGGGGTGGAGCTGGACTCTCTAGCGGTGGTGTAAGAGAGGAGGAGCCTTGCTAAGCTCCACGCCATCATGGACAACCCCTCCCATCCACTACACACGGACTTGGCTGATAGAAGGAGCACTTTCAGTTCAGTTTGTGCGTCCTGTCATCCCCTCTCCCTTCTGAGGTGCTAGAAATATCGCCCCACTGACTGGGCGTCAGTACGCAACGCAGCCAATTGAAAGATTCACAGGGCAACATAGCAACTAAATTGAGCCAATCAGCGTCTTTAAATATGATGCATGAAGGGCGCTTTTTCTAGCGCCCCAACCAGAGTCTTTGGTTTGGTGTGTTAGGGGGTGCGCGGACTGATGACGTCAACAATTATGGACGCAGGGACTCAACAACACGAGACAGGATTATAGCAGATGCCCCCAAATAAAAGAGTTTGGCGCAGATCAACCACTAGACATCAAAATAAAACAGCAGGCTAGTGAAAAAGGTAAAAACCTACATTCGAGGCTTCTCCCGTAAATTTGGTACAACAAGAAGGCATGGCTAGCTGGATGCAGTCATGTAAATGCCGTATTTTGCTTTCCATGCCTGCTTTTTAACACAACTGGGACAGACACAACATGCCCATGGACTGTTACTGGAGTAAAGGACATGGACACTTATCTGAGAAGATTAAAAAAAAACTTGCGGGTGGCGCCATTGGACTCAGTGGGGATATACTCTTTCATTGGTTTGTTTGCCAATTATTAGGCCCCGCCCCTTTAAAAGTATCTTTTGAACCATTTGTCATAAACGCCAAACGACATTTGAAATATGCAAAACATTTCTTCTTCCTCTTGTGCTTCAGAGCCTTCAAATACTTGAACACCATATTTAGCAGTGTGGCAGTTTTGTCTTCCACCCCTCGATTGGCCCTGTAAGCAAACTGCACTCGGTCCAGGAGATTTGGAGTTTTTGACAGCAACCTATCTAGCCCCGGACCTTTCCTAACTTTGCTATGCTGGATGGTCC
This sequence comes from Notolepis coatsorum, assembly GCF_963971535.1. Taxonomy (NCBI): domain Eukaryota; kingdom Metazoa; phylum Chordata; class Actinopteri; order Aulopiformes; family Paralepididae; genus Notolepis; species Notolepis coatsorum. Next base: position 61,524,099 of record NC_140184.1, on the reverse strand, counting down.
TGATCACACTGTTCATTAAAAAGGGGGTACAAGTCACAGTAGTCACAGCCTACTACTACTACTACCCAAGCAGACCCCAAATTATGTCTTTCTCTAACCTTTTCTATTAGTCTTGCTTTGCCCTTCTCATTTCACATTTGATTTCTTGCTGCATTCTATACTTCTCAACCAAATTCCCCTCATGCAATGCCTTGTTTCTCTCATTCATGAGGGCCTTTAGTGGCTTTGTTATTCTTTTTTTAAAGCTCAGACGAGGATTGGTGTAAAATCAACTGTGTTGATTGCCCTCTTCATGGATAAAACAATACAAAGTTAATGGGCCTCATTCATGAAGCGATATAAGAACAGATTTCATTCTTAACTAGCATTTCCTCTTATTTTGTTCTTACCTGGGATTCAGCAATGTTTTCTTATTGTTGCTTTTCTCTCAGTCTCAGGCGAGACCAAATTCTAAGAGTGGTCGAGAGCATTCTTACCCAGATAAGAAACTCTTACCCAGATGAGAAACATTTAAAAAAGCTTACCATTCATAATAATAATAATACATCAAATTTATATAGCGCTTTTCCTAATGCTCAAAGACACTTTACAAAACAAACAATATAATACAATACAGTTTTAGTAGATAAAATAAAAATATATTTTTAAAAAGGTGAAAGAGGAAGGAGTTCTTGGGTTGAAAGCAAACAATTGCGCCCAAATACGACTTTATAAACACAGAACTTTTCAATAATAATAATTATTATTATAACTTATTGCATGCGTTCTGCTTCTGAAATGGATTATATATTGCTTTTAGAACAGTTAGATGCTGGCTGCCCAGGCCGTACGCATAGAACGCTATTTACAACCTCTCCTCTCCTCTCCTCTCTTCTCTTCTCTGCTCCGAGTCCACATATACAAGTCTGAGCGCACTCAGGGTTTTAGCCACAGGGACCTTTCAGAGAGAGATGACAGGTGACAGATCCTGTATTTCCGAACCTACTGCACGATTGGTTCTTGACAAGCGCGCAGTTGTTCAGTATTGACAAAGTCTACTTTGCTGGAATGATTTATTTCACTCTATACAGTATAAGTACAAGTATAAGTCTTTATTTGTCATCAGATTAACACACACACACACACACGCGATGAGCGACCCACAAGAACACACACAGACTCAGTGTGTGTGTGTGTGTTATTTATTTATTATTTTTATGAACCTTTATTTACCCAGGGTAGGTTCGCTGAGCGGATGCTCTTTTTCAGAATCGCCCTGCTTCACATTCACACAGTTCCATTCACACCTGGGAGCTGCCCAGTACAACCACAGTGTGCCACCGTTGGCCACTGAGCAACTCCACTGGAGCAGTTGGGGGTTAAGTGCCTTGCTCAAGGACACTTCAGCGGTTGGTGTTAAGGGGATAGGAGAGAGTTATTAATTCACTTCCCCAGCCCAGATTTTTCCCTGCCGGTCCGGGGGATCGAACCAGCGACCTTCCGGTCACAAACCCGCTTCTCTAACCATTAGGCCACCGCTGCCCCCTGTGTGTGTGTGTCATTTTGAGATCAGTCGCAAATCGCTTCCTGTTGAATGGATCAGACAGGGTTCAGATGCTGAACCACGGCTGTTTTACACACACCTCATTCGCCTTATAAGGAGATGGTGGGCGTGTCTGTATGCAAATAAATTGAGCGCGAACGCGCATTTGCGTTTATGAATGAGTGGAATTCATCATGCAATACACCTGGGTAAGCACATATTTGGACGTTAAGAACGGCTTGATGAATGTGGCGGTGGCTTTTTCTTATTGTTCTCTTAACAGACAGGTAAGCAAGAATATAAGAAAAATAATAAGAGGGTGTTATTGAATGAGGCCCATTGTCTGTGATGCAGGAATGTGTAAATGTAATAGTGAACAGCTGTTTACTCCACACCTCCCCTGTCCTCTCCTCCCGCTCCTCCACTGAGAGGATACAGTGCTGGATAGTGGACACTGATACCCAATTCCAGAAATATGATTTATAGATATAATTTATCTGTTCAAAAGTTGTCATGGTATGACAAATACAAATGCAGTTACTGAATGAACAATATGTTATTCAACATGCAATATGCCCAACTATATATATAGAATATATACTAGTGGTGGGACTCGATTAAACATTTTAATCGAATTAATTCGAGACTTTATAGTTAATGAATAGAAATTAATCACATTTTAATCGCATATCAATTTGATGCGAAAAGCAAACATTTTCAATTCAAATACATTTTGGTGTACGAGTGAATCAATGAATATACATTATACATACGTTTAAGCAGCAAAATCCTGTATTAGCGGGCACCCAAGTGGCGACCCATGTAACACACTGCGTCGCGAAACGGCCGACCTGGGTTTGATTCCCGGACCCGGCGTCCTTTGCCGAATGTCTTCCCCCCACTCTGTCTCCCGTTCTTCCTCTCTCTCTCTCTCTCTCTCTCTCTCTACCGGACTGCCCGGTAGAACAAACAAATAAAAATCTACCAAAAACATAATACAAAAAAAATACTACACAGACCAACAGATCAATGCAATTTTTAACAAAGTTCAGCAATTATAGGAATAATATATATAGCGCAAAGGACCTTTTGTAAACTCAAGCACTTTCGAGGTAAAATTTAAACGCAGTACTTTCAAGTACATTCCAGAACAGTTGACCATTGGAAAAAAATAACTCTTGATTGATCTCAATTTCTCTTATTTTCTTTTTTTATGAACAAACCAGACTAAGAAAAAAAGTTATTTGCGATTTATTATACTTTATACTTATAGCACATGCATGAGTCTGGTCTCCTTTGAAAGGTAACATTCTTACACAATAAAGAAAAATCATCATGCGATTAAATTCATCAATTTTATTTAACTTTAAATTCGTTCTGTAGTTAATTAATCAAAATTAATGCGATAAAGTCCCAGCCCTAATATATACACTTTATATACTGTTACCTATATCTGTATAATATTCCATACCTAGCCTGTCTAGTATGGTTTACTATCTTAGTCTATTCATACTTGTACCACTGTATATAATAATACTGTATACATTAGCCTAGCATAATTACTATTTGTCATTCTGTATATATATTCACATGTTACACTGTATATTGCGTTGCACTCTGGTTAGATGCCAACTTCTTTGTCAGAGACCTGACAGTGTTAACTCAATGGCCACCAACAACGATTTAATACGTGTTAGTCCGCCAATCGTTGAACGACAACCATGTATATATATTAGAGCTGGGCCGTTAATGGCATTAACGTGCTGCGTTAACGCTATACTAGTATCGCGCGATAATATAATTAACGCATTCATCTAAAAAAAAAAAAAAAAAAAAAAAAATGTTTATTTTTTTATTTTTTTTTTACATTTTTTTTTTTACCTTTATTTACCCAGGGTAGGTTCGCTGAGCACAGATGCTCTTTTTCAGGAACGCCCTGCTTCACATTCACACAGTTCCATTCACACCTGGGAGCTGCCCAGTACAACCACAGTTGACACCATTGGCCACTGAGCAACTCCACTGGAGCAGTTGATTCAAGCCATGTCACATAGTTCAAGTTTGAAATGATTCTTTCTGTTTTGCTCCTGAGAGTGTGCTAGATACTGTACTGTACTGGTAATATTATTTATTTGTGTTAACTTTTGAATAAAACAACTTATTAAACACAAGTACATCTTATTGAACATTATTTTGATATTTCATTACCAATAAACAGCTTTTTCAAACAGTCTGTAATGCATTTTGGAAACGGTAGATGGGCTCATGGTGTAATGGGCCACCTGGCCTGAGAAACATAAGGAGGAAAGAAAAAGTAAGGACTTACTTCTGGTCATTATTTGGGTAGAACACACATATTTTGAATGCCTTCGGCAGTTTTTTTTGTTTTTGTTTTAGCCATTTTAATCTAGATTAATCTAGATTAAATCCAGGATTGCAGATAGATTAATCTAGATTAAAAAAATTAATCTATGCCCACCTCTAATATATATATATACGTTATTGGATCGTTATTTATTTTATTCGCTATTTCCATTCATAAATCATCCAGGCATGCTGTGGTACTGTGTGGCAATGTGTCTGAGATCGCAACGGTCCGATACCGCCACCTGGTGGTATGCGGCCGATGTCGCACTTCCTTTCTGACTGTGTATGTGGCTGTGTGCCATTGAAAGTCATCCGGGCGGAGTTTTCTTGTAACGTGGATCAAGATATTCACCCGATCGCATTGAATCGCCTTCGGGACGCCAGATTCATTATGCTGTTGGGGGTTATGGCGTGGGCCAAATGGACCTACGATCTAGCAGATGGAAATCAAATAATTGGAATATTCTTTTTGGAGTCTCATCAGCCACAGGTAAGAGCAATCTAACGTCAATTTCAGCTTGGTTGTCCATTGTTTTCATAGCCATCGCCCTGATCAGCGTATGCTGTTGTACTAACGAATGCCGTTATTGACAATCAATTAATCAGAAACGACCCCCCCCCTTTCATGCATGCATGATGGAACATAATATACCGATCATATGCATTTTAATTTTTTATTGTAGCGTGTATAGGGACGAAATGCCAATGGATTAAGTATAATATGCATCGCGGGCTATTACTAGCCTCTGCAGGAATGACCCCAGACCACTCTAAAAACATACTTATATTCACCACGGTATAAAACGAGAATGTATGGATGGAAAAAATATTCCTTTTTCACATTGAACAATAGATACTCGATGTCAAATGGGCCATAGTATTGCATATATAGCTATAATATTTAAATAGTTATAGCCTTGCAAACAAGGTGAGCGACTCCATTGGTTTAATGCGTGGCAGCACATAGTCATATCCCATTCCCAGCGTGGCAGAGAAAGAGAAAGAGTTAACATGTTCTGCATGTTTTTCCATTGGGTTTATCTCTTATTCTGGAGGGGAAAGCCTTGCGAGCACGGGGAGAACATGCAAACTCCACACAGAAAGACCCGGGAGATACCTGACCTGGGTACCTGGCAACCCAGCAACCTGGTCCCCAGGATCTTCTTGCTGTGAGGCGACAGTGTTAACCACTACACCACCGTGCCGCCACCTTGCCGCCAGACAAAGGTATACCGCCTGAGAGATTTAAAGGGGGCTCGCTAATATGATGTCAAACATCTAGTGCTGTGGTATGATCCGATTGGGGGTTGTACCACTGAAGTGTGACATTTGTAAATAGACTTGCACCTTTGTAAAATTGAATTCAGCACCATGGACAGTGATGTATTCAAAAATGAATATAATAATACAAAAATAATTCTTTCAGATAGGCCTAATTCTAGGTTTACTGCTTTTTTTTTGATCCACTTTTTCTCCCATTTTTCCATATTTTCTCCCATCCCAATTTCGTATCATCCAATTCAACCCTCCCCTGTCACGAACGCTGTTTCTTGCCTCCCACAAGCCGGCTGCAATGTGGACTAAGTCATACATAGCACAAGTCCCCTCCGGTACTTGAGGTAACAGCAGTCGCATCTTTTCACCTGCGCAGCTCGATCTCTCAGTGTCGAGGAGTAACGCGTGGGAGGCTCACGCTGCCCCCGACACTTCCTGATTCTACTGCGCAGGCGCACCAACCGACTTGTAGGAGTCGCTTGTTCACAACGTTCGATCCCCACCCTTCAGTTTTCCCTCCCCGTAATACGGCCAATGTGTATTACTGCGGACGACCAGCCAAACTGAAAAACAATGTGGAGAGCTGGATTCGAACACGCGAATCCTAGCGTCTCCACACTGGTGGCGAGTGCCTTGCCCACTACACCACCTAGCCGCCCATATTCTAGGTTTACTGCTATACATAAGCCTACTTGCACTCTCTAGACAACGCCTTTGCAGTACTCTTTAGAACATGTGCTGAATTACTAACTTCAGCACCACGGACAGCGGTGGTCTGAAAGGAGGAAATCCACCCTAAAATATAATTCATGTTATTTCTATAATATTGTAGCTACAGCTCAGTTTTGATTTCACCATCACCAAAAAGTTATTTGGTAATTATAGATGTCCAGCTTAGGGAGTTATCTATGTCACTGTAGATATTGACTGAACTGTCTGAGATCATTGAAATGTCACATCTGTTTTAGGGTGGATACTTCCTAGAACACAAAAGAGGCCATGGAATGTTTAGAATGCCCATTTTTTGTCCACCATGTTGGAAGAAATAGAACTACACAAACGTTCCGTGCAAGACCTCTATTCAAGAACATGTTTGCCATTGGGCCCTATATGTGAGAATATATGAGAAGAATACATACAAATTAAAATAAACACAAGACAATCTTTTTTGAATAAATACATTCATTTACATAATGATTCATGTTTATAAGAGTGGTTGTCATCACACCTCATCCCTCCCACATCCTCCTGTGGCCTGTACAGGTTTTTAAACTAGGATGTCAAGATGCTACACCCACACGTGAATATGCTCTAAAAAGGTGTTCACCAAGGAAAGGTATTTTATATCAATGTTAAGCTATTAAAGGTTGCAGTCAGAGGACATGTACACACATCCAAAACCGTTCTACAGGTGCAGGATACAACATGTTTAAGTTGCATCAAAGAAAGATATCCAGCTGACAAAGACCTGTTTAGGTCGAAACATTATGCATTTAAATCACCATGGGAGCATAATAGACTGTGTGCAGATATCTTTCTTTGATGCAAGTTAAAGGTTGCCATGCACACACCAGTATGTGACTGAAACAGAGGCGTACAGATTTCTGCTGCACTTAACCACCATCATAGTAGAATCTTCCTGTGCCGAATGATTTCCCCGGGTAATGTCCTACCAGACACCAGTGGCACAGAATGACACAAGAGGCTTATGGCAGGGACTGAGGACGATAACTGACTACAAAGTCAGCGCCCCCTCAATGGGGAGCGACGACGCCTCCCTTGCGGACCAGCTCAACACCTTCTACGCGCGGTTTGGTGCAAACAGCGGCGCCGCTAGCTCAACGGCTAGTGACGTCACTGGCGCGCCGGCTGTTGTGGAGGGGGGGGGGGGAATAACAGGACACATACTTAAGTCCTGTGCTAACCAGCTAGCCCCTGTGTTCACCACCATATTTAATCGATCCCTGGAGGAGTCAGTGGTCCCTGCCTGCTTCAAGATGTCTACCATCATCCCGGTACCAAAGAAACCCTCCCGAACAGGTCTCAATGACTACAGACCGGTGGCATTTGTGCCTCCCTCCCCAGTGATATGGACCCTATGCAATTTGCATACAGGACAAACAGGTCCACTGATGACGCGGTCTCCCAGGTACTGCACAGCACCCTCTCTCACCTAGACCGTCAGAAGGGGGGCTATGTGAGACTGTTGTTCATTGACTACAGCTCAGCGTTCAACACCATAGTCCCTACCAGACTGGTGGACAAGCTGATCGAGCTGGGTCTGAGCTCCGCTCTGAGCGCCTGGATACTGGACTTTCTGAGTGAAAGGCCCCAGGCGGTCAGGGTGGGGGGTCAGACCTCCAACACCATCACCATGAGCATCGGTTCCCCCCAGGGCTGTGTTCTGAGCCCCCTGCTGTACTCACTATACACACACGACTGTGTGGCCAAGTTCAGCTCCAACTCCATAGTGAAGTTTGCGGACGACACAGTGGTGGTGGGGCTGATCTCGGACAACGACGAGAAGGCCTACCGGGAGGAGGTTGAGGTACTGGAACGCTGGTGCCAGGACAACAGCCTGTTCCTGAACATTGGTAAAAACCAAGGAGCTGATCATGGATTATAGGAGAGGACAGCAGGAGACACACACACCACTGAGGATAAACGGGGCTACCGTGGACAGGGTGAGCAGCTTCAAGTACCTGGGGGTCCACATCTCAGAGGATCTGACATGGACAATACACATAGACTCAGTCGTAAAAAAGGCGAAGCAGCGCCTCTACCACCTGAGACAGTTAAGGAAGTTCAGAGTATCTGGGAAGATACTCCAGTCCTTCTACTCCAGAGCTGTAGAGAGCATCTTGACTGTAAACATCACTGCCTGGTATGGAAACAGCACGGCACAGGACAAGAAGGCCCTACAGAGAGTGGTGCGCTCAGCCGAGCGTACCACGGGAGAGAGAGTATACAGATACACCACCTGTCACACCATATTTGGAAAGTTTGATTGATTGTAACCACGCCCCCTTTTGAGATGATTTATTACCCCTAGGGCTTCTCTGATTGGTCGAGAGGTTCAAGGAGGCGGGACATCCGGTTTAGGAGGCGGGACATCCGGTTACGGAAGGGGAGGGGCAGAGCCGTATAATTAAGAGTTGCGACACTCCCGCCCACTTGGTTGTTATCGTGGAATGCGGAAGTAAAGCGCCTCAGGGGGGGCACGTAGTTCAAGTCTCAGCTCAACGCCATGCATTTTCATTGTTGCCGAGCGGCACTCGCTGGTAAGTTTACTTTACTTTTTTAGAAGTGGTGGAGAGATAAAAGCTAGCTTATAATGGTAGGGTCTGGTTAGGTGCGAGGGATAAAGGAGGTACTACCCAAGGTGGGGTCCGGGAGGGGGGGGTTCGAGCTGGAGCATAATGTGTGTAGGTTTTTAGATAACAGGTATTAGGGGTATATCTTATATAAGACAATTAACTAAAATGTGATTTAATTGGATGTGCTCTGACAATTAATGCTTGTATATCTTATCGTGTGTTGTCATGTTTGTTTATGTGTTTGTTTAAAAAATTATAAAAAAAATAAAAAATACAAAAAAAAATACAAAAAAAAGTTTACTTTACTTTTACTACTTTGTACATTTTAACGCATTAGCAGACCACTCATGGATTTAGTCAATATTGGTATTTTATGTAGCAAGCTTTAGTTAATGTTGATCGTAAGTTAATAGCTTGTTAGATTCTAAATGCAGTTAGAACGTTACCATACTGACGTTGGCTGGCCTACGCCTAACGTTATATTTACCAAATTATTTGCAGTTATTATATTGGTGTTCATTAGTTTATCATTGTTTATTAGATTTATTGTTAAAGTGAGCAACACGAGATAGACTGGTCTTCATATAAGGTACAGTAAGATTATAATATATAGACAATAACACATGACACTAGATAGACTGGTCTTCATATAAGGTACAGTAAGATTATAATATATAGACAATAACACATGACACTAGATAGACTGGTCTTCATATAAGGTACAGTAAGGTTATAATATATAGACAATAACACATGACACTAGATAGACTGGTCTTCATATAAGGTACAGTAAGGTTACATAATATAATATATAGACAATAACACAGTGGATACAGACCTGTCTGGCTCTCCTCTCGTGGTCTTGACTCTAATGAGAGACGTGTCCCAGTCATTTGGAGTTGTGAGGTTGATTATTATTAGTAGTAATGTAGTTTGTATATTATTAGTAGATATGTAGGTTGTATATTATTAGTAGAAATGTACAGTCTCCTCCCCACCGTATGTATATTTCTCTCCCACCCACCCCCTCCTAATGTACAGTCCCCTCCCCATCATATGTATATACTCTGTCAGGATCTATGGGTAACAGTACTGTATATTTGAATACCGTTTATGTCACAAATGTATCAGTACTAAATACCTGTATGTCCCAATGCCATAAATGTCATGTATGTTGTGTATGTCATAAATGTCAATATGAATTGAAAATGGGGGACCCTGATGTAAGGTACATTTTATTTATATAGTGCTTTTCCAGATTAAAATCACAAAGTGCTTTACAGGCAGTAAAAGGTTAATCAGAATAGAATAACCACACATGTTACATCACATACAAGATTGTAGAATACTTCAAAAATAAATGAAGTAAAATACAATCACACATACACACATGTTATACCACATACATGATCAATTCACTTCTTGAAGCAGGATGCTTGCATGCTGTGGAATGGAAATGTTAGAGATGAGAAGAGATACAAGATGTGTGTTGTTGTAGAGTGCATGAGCAACTCCATAACTCTCTATCTCCCTGTTTTGTTTTCTAGGATAAATGACCACTATAATGACGTGCATCATGTGTCCAGTCTGAGGTGAGCAGCAGTCGTGACAGAAAGGCCCTAGCACTACCAACAACAGGAGTGGAAGACTGGACCTCTACATGGACATATTATAGGCCTATAATAATAAAAAAAATTGTGGAATGCAATTGGTTGCTTTGTATATTTTGTACTGTTGACCAAACTTCTTTCTTGGCTTAATTGAGTAGTATCAATGGTTACAGTATGAAAAATGTAAATGCTAAGAAATGCAGAGTAAACAGCTTGAGGTATGATATTCACTGCATTTCCATATTCACTTTGTGCATGTATGAATGTCTTATAGATAGCATTAAGATGTGTGTATTTATGACCATAGAAGCACAAGAAAAATATGAATGCATACATACTGTAAATGTTACAGTATGTAACGTTAGCCTATGCAAATAATATTTTTTGTAACTTATCCTAGGTTATGGGACAGTCCACAGAAACACTGACTAATGCTGTCTCTCTGCCACTCCCCTGAAATGCTATTATATATATTGAATATAAAGTGTTGTCAACATATAACTGTAATGTGGGCTGATTAATACAATTATGCTTGAGTGTGTAACAACTGCCGTGATATGGCTAATGTAAAAGAATATAATAAAAATAAATGTGTGGAATGCAATTGGTTGCCTTGTATATTTAAAACTGTTGACCAAACTTCTTTCTTGGCTTAATTGAGTAGTATCTGGCATGATTGATATTTAGATTGTGCAAATGACAATACAGTTTAATCTAGACTACAAGTTCTGAAACAACAAAAGACATTTAATCCAGTTTAGCATTGAACCAGAAGTGCAAAAGAAGCGGTGCAGTGCAGTGTAATTTTACTTGCATATTATGTATGATATATAAATAGAATAAACGGTAAAGGTAGGTAAGAATGTGCTAAGATATACAGTATGAACAGCGTTTAAGTTAGTCATGGATGTATTATAAGAGCTTTTATAATACATCAATGGTTACAGTATGAAATGTAAATGCTAAGAAATGCAGAGTAAACAGCTTGAGGTATGATATTCACTGCATTTCCATATTCACTCAGTCGACAGACAACAGAAACACTGACTAATGCTGTCTCTCTGCCACTCCCCTGAAATGCTATTATATATATTGAATATAAAGTGTTGTCAACATATAACTGTAATGTGGGCTGATTAATACAATTATGCTTGAGTGTGTAACAACAACTGGTGATATTTAATTATTGTACTATGTTTTAATTATTGTTGTGCTCATGTCATCTGCCCCAGAGACTACAGTTGAAAATTAGCCAACTTGGCTAAACTGGCATATTTACAGTCAAATGTTCCTTAATATGCACTGTCTCTGTATTTTAAACCAATAAATACAAATACAAATATGGCTAATGTAAAATAATATATCAGTAGCTATAGTAACGTTCGAAATTGCCGCCATCGCCTATATATAAAGTAATATAATGTAGAGTGTGTTTTCTGCGGGTTTACATCTTGATTAGAATGTAACATTTCTTATTTTCATTTCATCATGGCAGCACGCAGTAAACAGATGTCGCGGGTGGGGGTATAGGGGTGTGTATGTACCTGCGGGCATAGATATCTATAGAACACTAGATAGCTTAAGGCGGAGTCACCAGCGTCACTGAACCGCCGCCATCTTGGGGCAGTCAGCCTTGAGTGAGAGTGAGTGAGCTGCACAGACAAAAATACTCATAACTCGCTGAAATATTGACGGATTTACAAACGGTTTGGTTTGCTATAAACATCAAAGATGTAGTTATGATACTGCATACTTATAAAAAAAAAATCTTTTAAAGATGTTTTTTTTTTTTACAAACCGCTTGAATCATAGCCACGTTAATAATGCTTGTAATAAACCAAACCGTTTGTAAATCCGTCAATATTTCAGCGAGTTATGAGTATTTTTGTCTGTGCAGCTCACTCACTCTCACTCAAGGCTGACTGCCCCAAGATGGCGGCGGTTCAGTGATGTCGCTCTCCATTGGCCGGCAGCGCGGGCAAGCTATCTAGTGTTCTATAGATATCTATGCCTGCGGGAGCCTAAGAGGAGGACGTACGCCGGGAGCGTGAATATTAAAGGCAACCAACTTGTGTTCAGCTTTTCGTTCAGCGTTTCTCTGATTGGCCACACGGCCACGTGACCGCCCTAGCACACGCCCTTTTCCGCTGAGAGACGCGGCAGAAGCGCTGGTCGAACCAGTTCAGACAGAGGTGTTTATTTATATTAATAAACATATCTACTAGAAACACTGGTGTTCTGTTGTGTGACTGTACTAAACTCTTCCACCACATGACCGACATTTGACATACAGTACACCTCCTATCTATGTTGGGATTATGTTTGGTCATGACAAAACAATAAAAATCGCTACTGTTAGTGCCACCACCCACTTCAATGACAGAGCTCTCATATTTGCGAATGCATAAACTATATCTTAAATTATGGCGATGTGTCTAATATGGCTGTCGCGAAGTAATTGATAATGTATATAAGGTGGAGAAGAGGAGCAGAGACAGTGGGAAGGGGATAAAGAGGAAGAAGGGTAGGGGAGATAGCTCGAGTGGGTCAGAAGGTGAGGGTAGCGGAAATGTTAGTGCAGAAGTGAGGAAAATTGTGGTGGTAGTTCGGTTTGGGGATGCAGAGCAGAAAATGATGAGAGAGTTGAATCCGATGGTGCTGTCTGATGATCTAAAAAAGCAGTTGGGGAGTATAGGGTATGCGAGGGTCCTTCCTGATGGGAACCTGTTGGTTTCATGTAAGAGTGAGGGGCAGGCTGAGAAGGCTAAAGGGTTGAAGATGGTAGTGAATTGTTCAGTGGTGGAGGTGGGTAGGGTGGGGGAGCGGAGAGGGGCAGGAAGTAAGGGGGTGATAGCCGGGGTGCCGAAGGGCTTGAGTGAGGAAGAATTAAAGGAGAACCTTAAGGGAGGTACGCTAGTTAGAGTAAGGAGGTTGCAAATAACTAGAGATGGGAAGAAGGAGCCTAGTGAGGCAGTATTACTGGAGTTTGAGGGGGAGGGGCTGCCTGGAAGAGTGAATTTGGGGTATGTGAGCTACTCGGTGAGGGCTTATGTGCCGAGGGCGATGCGGTGCTTTAACTGCCAGCGGTTTGGCCATATGGCCCGGGGATGTAGGGAAAGTAGGAGGTGTGCGAGGTGTGGGGGGGACCATGAGTATGGGGAATGCAGGGAGGTGAAACCTAGGTGTTGTAGCTGTGGTGGGGAGCATAATGTGGCTTCTGGGGATTGTGAGGTCATGAGGAGGGAGACGAATGTCCAGAAGGTGAGAGTGGAAGGTCGGCTCTCATATGCTCAGGCAGCGAGGGCAGAGGGGGGACAAGGTGGAGAGGCCAGGGGGCGGGAGGCGAGGGAGGTAGTGGTCGGTGAGGTGGATAGGCAGATGGCTGGTAGGATATTAGTGGAGAAGAAGGCGCTTGTGTTTTTTATAGCTGAGGTGATTAATAGTGCTTTCGGGGTTACATCTAGGACTGCAAAGGTTCAGGTGGTAGTGAAGGCAGCAGTGAGTCATTTGGGAGTAGAGGGGCTGGGGTGGGAGGTGCATAGGGTGCTTTATTCGGGCGGGGTATCACAGAAGGTTTGAGGGAGATGGGGGTTAGGGAGTTGGGGATATCGGAAATACTGAGTGGGGGAGGGGGAGATAAGGCGAGGGTGGTGATGGGGTGTTTGAGGAATGTGGGGGTGTGTGATAGGGTCTGAGGGAAAGGGTCAGAGTTGGAAGTTAGATAGAAAGTTGAAATATACATGAGTCAGAGAGTGGGATATGTAGTATAATGTAGATGTAGGTTTATAGGGATGGTGAACAGTGTGGTTGTAGGAAGGTGTTTGTAGGTTAGGTAGCTAAGGTAGTTAGTTGAGTAGGGTCCAGCTGCAGACTCGGAGCCTCGGTCCAGATTGGTACTTCCGCCCTGCCACAGGACTATTAGTCCTGTGACAGGGCTATGCGCTGATTGGCGGAAAGTACGGAAGTATCTCGAAGTACGTCTGACGTATCTCGAATTACGTCTGACGTTTCTCTACGTTTAGCGAACATTAAACGTTGTATTCATAAAATAATATAAAATCAGCAGCATGGGGAGGGCCGGGGGGAGGGGAGGTACAGGTAGTAGAAGACATAGAGGTACAGGTCACATAATTATAGTACAGTGGAGAAGTAAAAATAGAATAAAAAGGCAGTGTAAACAATATACAATATTATTAACTCTAATAAGCCGTGGGTCTGCATTGTATAGAGCGGATCCCCCGGCCGTATTCAAGCGCTGGAGCGCTTTGCGATGGATCAAACTGTATTAATATAGTAGTTGGCTAGTTGCGCGCTTCTGGCCACCTCCCGCAGTGCGCGCATACACACATACTGTCTGTAGCTATACAGTACGTGCAAAATTAATTGTCAAGAGCCAATCGCACAGGTTGCCTCATCTCATCTGGCTCTGCAAATAGATCTAGAGTCTGAATATCATATATACTGTAGCCTGCTGATGATCTCTCTCGAGTCAAATCCATTCTGAGAACGGAATGCAGTGCCCGCGACGAGGGTCTTGATTGTTTGATTGATTGATTGATTGATTGATTGAAAATTGTATTAACAGATCATGCTGGACCTACAAAAGGCCTTTGACACTGTCAATCACTCCATTCTTGATTGAACATTTTATTAACAGATTGCAGAATGGGTACAGTACAGTACAGCTCAATACACACAATTGTTAAGGGGATGCAGACCAGAGAAAGACTTTCGCCTAGGGTGACCAGATGCAAAAAGTCCAAAAGTGGGACAACAGTAAGATTTTGGTGGGACAAAGTGGGACAACAGTAAGATTTTGGTGGGACAAAGTGGGACAAAGTCGGACAGATAGATAATGTAATTTTTTTTATTAGAATAACTGCCATGGTCTTCACTGAATAGATTTAAATCAAAGGTTAAAGGTTAAATCAAAATAAATACAAATTAAATACCACCTAACATCTGTTTTAAATATTCAAACGTCATCACTTGACAGGAATGTCTTGTGTTTGATATTCCCTGTTAACACAGAACTAGGGAAAACAGTATGAATGGGAGTGTTGTACTGTGTGATAGACACTTGTTATCTCAGCTGCAGTGACCTTGTCCGTCTGGCTATCATTGTTTGGTTTAAAAAGAAACGTATCCATAGATCTGGATGTTTCTTTTTGGTGAGCCACTTTCATGTGAGACTCACGTCCACTGTGGCGCTTCAAGTCGTATTCTCCTCCATGCGCAATTGAAAACGAACTATGACACAAAACACAGAACCAAAACGACACCCAGTCATGTGTCGTTTGCCAGTCTTGGTTGTAACTGCAGGTCCGTTTCTTTTTACTGCTTTCCATCTTGAACTAGTTCGCTTGTAATGTTGTTGTGTTTTTTTTTACCAATCAGATTTGCGATATGAGGTAGCGTCACAAGTTCAACTCTCACGAGCAGAGCAGTGCGCTAAATTACTATAACCAATCAGATCTGCGATATGAGGTAGCGTCACGACTCAGTCTCAGTCACGTCACAAGCAGGCAAGCAGCGCGCTAAAGTACTATAACCAATCAGAGCAATGTGTGTGGACAAGAGGCAGGTTGCTACGTTTACTGTCTGTAGGGAGGGGCTTTTAGACGCATGTTTTTTTTTTGGCTTCGAAAAGAGGGACATCCTCTCAATATGAGGGACGCAGGACATTTGGTCAAATGGTGGGACAGTACAACCAAAAGGGGGACACCTGGTCACCCTACTTTCGCCTTGGGGGGGGGGGTCGGGTAGGAGGGGTGGGGGACACTGTACAACTGTACAAGCAAAACTGTACATTGGAATATTGACAAAACCATACTTGGTCATTTACTGTACATTGGAGGGGGTTGGGTTACAACACAGGAGCAGAGTATAAACAACAGTACAGGAATGAGAAACAGTACTGTACTGTTGTTTATACTCTGCTCCTGTGTTGTAACCCAACCCCCTCCAATGTACAGTAAATGACCAAGTATGGTTGTCAATATTCCAATGTAGTTTTGCTTGTACAGTTGTACAGTGTCCCCCCCCCCCCACCCACCCCTCCTACCCGACCCCCCCCCCCCCCACCCCAACCACCTCCAATGTACAGTCCTCCCCCCCCACCTACCCAACCTCCTCCAATGTACAGTTTCTACGTCAAATGTATATACTCTCTTTTCTGGACTCTTTTTGTATCACAAACAATACTGTATTTGCAAATCTGGTATGTCATAAATGTATAGATGTAGCAGTACTGTCTATCTGTATGTCGTGTATATGTCATATGTTATGATGAATTGAAAATGGGGGACCCTGATGTAAACAAGACAAAAGTATTTCTCTGGTCTGCATCCCCTTAACAATTGTGTGTATTGAGCTGTACTGTACCCATTCTGCAATCTGTTAATAAAATGTTCAATCAAGAATGGAGTGATTGACAGTGTCAAAGGCCTTTTGTAGGTCCAGCATGATCTGTTAATACAATTTTCAATCAATCAATCAATCAATCAATCAATCAATCAAGACCCTCGTCGCGGGCACTGCATTCCGTTCTCAGAATGGATTTGACTCGAGAGAGATCATCAGCAGGCTACAGCCTACAGTATATATGATATTCAGACTCTAGATCTATTAGCAGAGCCAGATGAGATGAGGCAACCTGTGCGATTGGCTCTTGACAATTAATTTTGCACGTACTGTATCTGTATAGCTACAGACAGTATGTGTGTATGCGCGCACTGCGGGAGGTGGCCAGAAGCGCGCAACTAGCCAACTACTATATTAATACAGTTTGATCCATCGCAAAGCGCTCCAGCGCTTGAATACGGCCGGGGGATCCGCTCTATACAATGCAGACCCACGGCTTATTAGAGTTAATAATATTGTATATTGTTTACACTGCCTTTTTATTCTATTTTTACTTCTCCACTGTACTATAATTATGTGACCTGTACCTCTATGTCTTCTACTACCTACCTGTACCTCCCCTCCCCCCGGCCCTCCCCATGCTGCTGATTTTATATTATTTTATGAATACAACGTTTAATGTTCGCTAAACGTAGAGAAACGTCAGACGTAATTCGAGATACGTCAGACGTACTTCGAGATACTTCCGTACTTTCCGCCAATCAGCGCATAGCCCTGTCACAGGACTAATAGTCCTGTGGCAGGGCGGAAGTACCAATCTGGACCGAGGCTCCGAGTCTGCAGCTGGACCCTATTGGAGTTAGTTAGACTAGTGGTTAGACCAATAGTATCCAGCTGCAGACCTTCAGACCAGCGCTTACAAGCCCCGCACATACAAGCCCCGCACATAGCAACCCCTCGCTTCCATTGGCTGATTTTGGTGACGTGATTTTGGGTCACGTTGCACGTTGCACTGCGGGATTGATTGATTGATTGATTGAAAACTTTATGGTGACGTGATTTTGGGTCACGTTGCACGTTGCACTGCGGGATTGATTGATTGATTGATTGAAAACTTTATTAACAGATTGCCGTATGATTTGGGTCACGTGACCTGACCGATTGATTGATTGATTGATTGATTGATTGATTGATTGATTGAAAACTTTATTAACAGATTGCAGAATGGGTACAGTGACCGATTGATTGATTGATTGATTGATTGATTGATTGATTGATTTATTGATTTATTGATTGATTGATTGAAAACTTTATTAACAGATTGCAGAATGCAGTACAGCTCAATACACACAATTGTTAAGGGGATGCAGACCATGCAGTACTGTTACATTTGTGACATACAGTAAATATATACAAGGGGGAGGGAACTGTACATTTATGATAAATTGAAAATGGGGGACCCTGATGTAAACAAGACGGAAGTCTTTCTCTGGTCTGCATCCCCTTAACAATTGTGTGTATTGAGCTGTACTGCAGATATATTTCAATTGCCTTACTTATTTACATAAGTATTATAGGCCTACAGCAGTATTGTACAGACAGTCTGTGTGAAGTCTGTGTGGTTATCCAGCTGCACAAAGGCAGAGCAAGAGGCTCTACAGAGGGTGGTGAAGGCGGCAGGCAGGATTGTCGGGACTCCTCTATCAAACATCACCTCCGTCTTCACCTCCCGCTGCCTCCACCGCTCCAAGTGTATCATCAAGGACCAGTCTCACCCAGCACATCACCTCTTTCAGCTCCTTCCCTCAGGGAGGAGATACCGGTCCATACATGCCAAGAGTTAAAGATTTAAGAACAGCTTTTTCCCCCAAGCAGTCAGACTGTTAAACGCTCATTGACTGTCCCCTCACGTGCACCATGCACTTACCTGGACTTGATAATCACTGTTACCACTCATCATGCACTTTATTTAAAATATTCTGTTATGTACAGTGTTATATGTGTTTCATGTATGTATATATTGTACTACGGTCTGTGGGAGCTCCCCTGAAATTTCACTCACGGTCATATAAGAGTTTTAATGTAGAAGGTTTTATTAATGAAATGTTGGGTATAAACTGGGAGGAGGTATGTTGTGAGGATGACCCAGAGGTTGCACTGGACTTATTTATGTCAGAAACAAATCAGCCCCATGGATAGATAGTAGCTTTTAATGAATTTTAATGAATGAGAGAGACATACTGTAGCCAAAAAAGCATCAGTGTGTTCCAGTTCTGCAGATGACAGACAAAAGTACCGTTCCTTACGTAATCAAGTCACAAAGTTAAATAAGGTGAGAAAAAGGGAATATTTTAAACCATGGTTATATGATGTGAGAAATGATGGTAAAAATCTATGGAATGTTTTAAATCAAATTATGGGTAGAAAATCCAATGTCTGTACACCTTTTGTTGAGTCATATGGAATTGTCCTAACCAAACCATGTGATATTGCCAACCATTTTAAGCAAGTAAGATATCTCAGCTCAGGCAGGGAATGCACATCTCAAACAATACAAAATCAAATGACATAATTAAGAATATCATAATGAAAGATAAAGGGTGTACATTTGATTTTCAACAGGTTGAGGTTAGTGATATTGAAAGGTTACTCCAGGCTCTACCTGACAGCAAGTTAGCTGGCACAGACAACTTGGATAGTAAATTATTGAGAATTACTGCTACGATCATAGCAAGTCCAGTGTCATATTATTAATAGATGTATACAAGTGGGACTATGTCCAAAGAGATGGAAGGAGGCTAAGGTTACTCCTTTACCCAAAGACTCCAAATCAGTTTTTAATGAGGGCAACTCCAGACCTAATATAGAAAAGATAGAAAGGCTGACAAAGAGAAGAAGAGTGCAGCAGAAGCTGGAGAAAGAAAAAGATGGAAATATTTGAGCATTCTCAGTTTTTTAGAGCCACACTTGCAAGACAGGGAGACCAGCAGCTATTTCAGGGAGATGGAGAGCCAGCAGACTGTGGACTCCTTGCTTGCCTCCATCATATATGTCAGAGGTAATAATTGACTTTAGGGCCTGATCACTTCAGTGCAAGCAGGGAGTAGGAGATGAAGGTTGTTGTGGAATATTCCAATGAGCCAAACAGTGAAGCTGTAGGAATTCAGATCGAGTCAATTTGTATAAAAATATAGAACAGTTTATTTCTGTTTCCATGCCCACAGAAAAGTGCTCAGTTCATCATCAGAGACCAGAATGTCATATCTCCTTCCTCAACCTTGGCTGTTGTTTATAAGAAGGCCGTCAGACTGTAACCTAGTGTCTTTGCCTAGTATACTAGTTGATCATATATTAACTAGTCAAAAGCTGTACAGAGATTTAACACAGATGGACATAGATAACATTTCCAGTCACAAGGTTTTTATTGTTAAACATTCACAGAATGTGTGTGAGATACCACTGATGTAATCAGGTTTGTTTACATAAATGGCAAACTATATATATATATATAGCTTTGGCATTTTGTGGAAAACTGGAAAAAGTGGAAACTTAATTTAATTATTCTAGTTTTATCTCCAAAACTGAAATATTCTGTCGTCTGTCACCCAGACGACCCAAGGTTTGAGCAGTGAGGAGGAGGGCCCTGGTCCATCCACAACACTGCCCCGCTCTGCACCACCAGCGGAGATAGCTGCTCCACCACCTGCTGCACAGAGGGAGGTCCCTGGCACCTCCATCGTCCGTCGGGGACATAACAGCTCTGCACCACCAGCGGAGATAGCTGCTCCACCACCTGCTCCACAGAGGGAGGTCCCTGGCACCTCCATCGTCCGTCGGGGACATAACAGCTCTGCACCACCAGCGGAGATAGCTGCTCCACCACCTGCTGCACACGGGGACATAACCGCAGGGCAGGGCTCCTCCTCCACCACCACCACCCGCCTGACTACCTACCAGCAGGAAACAGCAATGAAAATTTTTTATTGAGCCTGCTGCCAGCTTTGGACACACTTGATGGTGAAAATAATTCACTTTTAGTAGAAAAAGGGGGTAACCACTGCGCTCAGACAGGTGCGTAGTCCAACATTAATTAAGTTGCAAAAAAGGAGGTAGGGACCGCACTCAGAATATCGTTGTTTTTATTTTCAAGTTGTTATAGCGCACAAAACGTTTTCAGCCATCCGGCCTTCATCAGTGTGCACAGCAGTGCGCTATAACAACTTGAAAATAAAAACAACGATATTCTGAGTGCGGTCCCTACCTCCTTTTTTGAAAAGAATTCACTTGTCAGAATGAAAATCCAGCAGGTTTTGCATGAGGCTCAGTTTCCAGTTGAGTTGTAGGTTCTTTGTTTTATTGTAATCAGTTCAATTGTTTTTAGGTTTACTTGTTTTTAATGATTTAATTTAATTGTAATCAGTTTAATTTACCTGTGCCTTTGATGATCTGTAAATAAAATAAATATGCACTGTTCTAATAATCAATTCAATGTCTAAATGTATCTGTGCCCATAATTGTAATATGTATATATGCATTGGTCAAAGTTTAATCTTGATTTGCATCGTAATAGCCAAAACATTATGCTAGTTATGAATAACATTTATACAAAATTGTTGGTAATAAATAGTTATTGTACAAGGACAATCTTGGTTGAGCATGGGAACAACTCTCTCAACACAAAGTAGGTGGCTCTGAAAAGAGCCTTTGGGTGGCTCTGAAAAGAGCCTTTGGGTGAATACGGGAGGTAGGAGTAGGAGGTCCTCAGATGATCCCATTCTGCCATGGCACCTATCCTGCAGCTGAGCAGCTGAGAAGTACCCAGTGAAGGTTTCCCTGACAGTAATGGCCTCTCTGGTGGCGTTGTTGCTTCCCATCCTTCTGAGGGCCTGGGCACCAAGGAGTGGCTCTGCTGGCACCACAGGCACTGGCACAGATCCATCGTCCCACCTGATTGATTGATTGATTGATTGAAAACATTATTAATTGCAGAATGGGTACAATACAGTACAGCTCAATACACAATTGTTAAGGGGATGCAGACCAGAGAAAGACTTTCGTCTTGTTTACAAATCTGCATATGGCTCGCTGATAACAAACTATCATTACACATGGGCAAAACAGAGTCCATTCTCTTCGGTTCAAATAACAAACTCAGCAAGACCGACGGCTTCTCAGTTACAGTGGGTGACAATATTGTCACAAGGAAAGACGAAATTACCTACCTGGGTTCCATCCTAGAGGCAAATCTTTCCTGTGACAAAATGGCATCCAATGTAATAAAAAAAGTCAACCAACGAACTAGATTGGGATCTCCTCTCTGGTAAACAAGAATACCCTGAAGACTCTGGCAGGAGCACTCATTCAAGGGTACTATGACTATGCGTGCACCTCATGGTACCAAAGCACCTCAAAGGCGCTTAAAACAAAATTACAAACATCACAAAACAAACTGGTCAGACTACTTCTTGACCTGAACCCCAGAACCCACCTCACCCCTGCCCACTTTGACAACCTAGGATGGCTTAGAGTAGACGACAGAGTACAGCAACTTGCAATGGGCCTGGTCTACAAGATACACTATACGACCGGGGTGCCCATGTACATGTCAAAATACTTCCCAAAGGTCAGTGAATACCACAACCACTACACCAGAGGAAGCTCAACAAATCATGTTAAACCCAGATTCGGCTCAAACAAGGGACTAAACACGTTTCGCAATTATGCCACAACAATGTGGAACGCCCTACCCAAAGCTGTAAAGGAAAGTGAATCCCTGCCCACATTCAAAACCGCTCTTAAAGAGCACCTACGGGAGGCTGCAATTCAAAACTGGCCACCGTAAATGCCCAAAACCCCCACCACCTCCTAATAGACAGTCTCCTCCCCACCGCATGTATATATTCCCTCCCCGCCGTATGTATATTTCCCTCCCACCCCCTCCTAATGTACAGTCCCCTCCCCATCATATGTATATACTCTGTCAGGATCTAGGGGTAACAGTACTGTATATTTGAATACCGCTTATGTCACAAATGTATCAGTACTAAATACCTATATGTCCCTATGCCATAAATGTCATGTATGTTGTGTATGTCATAAATGTCTATATGAATTGAAAATGGGGGGGACCCTGATGGAAACAGGACAAACGTCTTTCTCAGGTCTGCATCCCCTTAACAATTGTATGTATTGAGCCGTACTGTATTGTACCCATTCTGCAATCTGTTAAATAAAGTTTTCATTCATTCATTCATTCACATCAGGGTCCCCCATTTTCAATTCATCATATGACATACATGACATACAGATAGACAGAACTGCTACATCTATACATTTATGACATACCAGATCTACAAATACAGTACTGTTTGTGATACAAAAAGGGTCTAAAAAAGAGAGTATACATTTGAGGGGGAAGACACTGTACATTGGAGGAGGTTGGGTAGGTGGGATGGGGAAACTGTACATTTGAGGATGAATGAATGAAAACTTTATTTAACAGATTGCAGAATGGGTACAATACAGTACGGCTCAATACATACAATTGTTAAGGGGATGCAGACCTGAGAAAGACGTTTGTCTTGTTTCCATCAGGGTCCCCCATTTTCAATTCATATAGACATTTATGACATACACAACATACATGACATTTATGGCATAGGGACATATAGGTATTTAGTACTGATACATTTGTGACATAACGGTATTCAAATATACAGTACTGTTACCCCTAGATCCTGACAGAGTGGGGGGGCATGTGGTAAACATGTTTATCTTTTAATTTAGTTTTGAATGACCAATTGAAGCTCTGACATACCTGCGGTGCAGCAAGGGAGATGCTTCCAGCTGCAGACCTTCAGACCAGCGCTTACAAGCCCCGCACATACAAGCACCGCACATAGCAACCCCTCGCTTCCATTGGCTGATTTTGGTGACGTAATTTGGGTCCCACCCAATGGCTGAGGTCCCCTGCGCGTAGATACCCCTCGCTTCCATTGGCTGATTTGGGTGGGTCACGTGATTTGTGCAACCAAAACATTAACTAAGTGAAGAAGAACACTAACAGATAATAAAGTTTATAAACAAAATGGGCGCATCTTTCAACACCCCTGCGGCGGCGTGTCCTTTGTGTAAGTCTTCATATCGCGACCCGATCACATTGAAGTGCGACCATCGGTTCTGCAAGCACTGTATTGGAGACTTGTGGAGTGACTCCACGACCGGACCGTATTATTGTCCCGAGTGGCAGTGCCACACAGAGTACAAGACGCTACGTACCTGTTTATTGCACTGTTTTATTGGATTCTATTAATATGTTGTACCACTGTATTTTATTGGATTCTATTATATGTTGTACCACTGTATTGCACATCGTCGCGGGCAAGACCAGCCGCATTTCATTGTATACCTGTATGCCGTGACAATTAAAACTCTTGTCTTGTCTTGTCTTGTCTTTGAGACAATAGTAACACGGCCGTCCGCATCTGGATCCCTCGCCCTCGCCCCTTGCTGCACCGCAGGTATGTCAGAGCTTCAATTGGTCATTCAAAACTAAATTAAAAGATAAACATGTTTACCACATGCCCCCCCACTCTGTCAGGATCTAGGGGTAACAGTACTGTATATTTGAATACCGTTATGTCACAAATGTATCAGTACTAAATACCTATATGTCCCTATGCCATAAATGTCATGTATGTTGTGTATGTCATAAATGTCTATATGAATTGAAAATGGGGGACCCTGATGGAAACAAGACAAACGTCTTTCTCAGGTCTGCATCCCCTTAACAATTGTATGTATTGAGCCGTACTGTATTGTACCCATTCTGCAATCTGTTAAATAAAGTTTTCATTCATTCATCCTCAAATGTACAGTTTCCCCATCCCACCTACCCAACCTCCTCCAATGTACAGTGTCTTCCCCCTCAAATGTATACTCTCTTTTTTAGACCCTTTTTGTATCACAAACAGTACTGTATTTGTAGATCTGGTATGTCATAAATGTATAGATGTAGCAGTTCTGTCTATCTGTATGTCATGTATGTCATATGATGAATTGAAAATGGGGGACCCTGATGTGAATGAATGAATGAATGAAAACTTTATTTAACAGATTGCAGAATGGGTACAATACAGTACGGCTCAATACATACAATTGTTAAGGGGATGCAGACCTGAGAAAGACGTTTGTCCTGTTTCCATCAGGGTCCCCCCCATTTTCAATTCATATAGACATTTATGACATACACAACATACATGACATTTATGGCATAGGGACATATAGGTATTTAGTACTGATACATTTGTGACATAAGCGGTATTCAAATATACAGTACTGTTACCCCTAGATCCTGACAGAGTATATACATATGATGGGGAGGGGACTGTACATTAGGAGGGGGTGGGAGGGAAATATACATACGGCGGGGAGGGAATATATACATGCGGTGGGGAGGAGACTGTCTATTAGGAGGTGGTGGGGGTTTTGGGCATTTACGGTGGCCAGTTTTGAATTGCAGCCTCCCGTAGGTGCTCTTTAAGAGCGGTTTTGAATGTGGGCAGGGATTCACTTTCCTTTACAGCTTTGGGTAGGGCGTTCCACATTGTTGTGGCATAATTGCGAAACGTGTTTAGTCCCTTGTTTGAGCCGAATCTGGGTTTAACATGATTTGTTGAGCTTCCTCTGGTGTAGTGGTTGTGGTATTCACTGACCTTTGGGAAGTATTTTGACATGTACATGGGCACCCCGGTCGTATAGTGTATCTTGTAGACCAGGCCCATTGCAAGTTGCTGTACTCTGTCGTCTACTCTAAGCCATCCTAGGTTGTCAAAGTGGGCAGGGGTGAGGTGGGTTCTGGGGTTCAGGTCAAGAAGTAGTCTGACCAGTTTGTTTTGTGATGTTTGTAATTTTGTTTTAAGCGCCTTTGAGGTGCTTTGGTACCATGAGGTGCACGCATAGTCATAGTACCCTTGAATGAGTGCTCCTGCCAGAGTCTTCAGGGTATTCTTGTTTACCAGAGAGGAGATCCCAATCTAGTTCGTTGGTTGACTTTTTTTATTACATTGGATGCCATTTTGTCACAGGAAAGATTTGCCTCTAGGATGGAACCCAGGTAGGTAATTTCGTCTTTCCTTGTGACAATATTGTCACCCACTGTAACTGAGAAGCCGTCGGTCTTGCTGAGTTTGTTATTTGAACCGAAGAGAATGGACTCTGTTTTGCCCATGTGTAATGATAGTTTGTTATCAGCGAGCCATATGCAGATTTGTAAACAAGACGAAAGTCTTTCTCTGGTCTGCATCCCCTTAACAATTGTGTATTGAGCTGTACTGTATTGTACCCATTCTGCAATTAATAATGTTTTCAATCAATCAATCAATCAATCAGGTGGGACGATGGATCTGTGCCAGTGCCTGTGGTGCCAGCAGAGCCACTCCTTGGTGCCCAGGCCCTCAGAAGGATGGGAAGCAACAACGCCACCAGAGAGGCCATTACTGTCAGGGAAACCTTCACTGGGTACTTCTCAGCTGCTCAGCTGCAGGATAGGTGCCATGGCAGAATGGGATCATCTGAGGACCTCCTACTCCTACCTCCCGTATTCACCCAAAGGCTCTTTTCAGAGCCACCCAAAGGCTCTTTTCAGAGCCACCTACTTTGTGTTGAGAGAGTTGTTCCCATGCTCAACCAAGATTGTCCTTGTACAATAACTATTTATTACCAACAATTTTGTATAAATGTTATTCATAACTAGCATAATGTTTTGGCTATTACGATGCAAATCAAGATTAAACTTTGACCAATGCATATATACATATTACAATTATGGGCACAGATACATTTAGACATTGAATTGATTATTAGAACAGTGCATATTTATTTTATTTACAGATCATCAAAGGCACAGGTAAATTAAACTGATTACAATTAAATTAAATCATTAAAAACAAGTAAACCTAAAAACAATTGAACTGATTACAATAAAACAAAGAACCTACAACTCAACTGGAAACTGAGCCTCATGCAAAACCTGCTGGATTTTCATTCTGACAAGTGAATTCTTTTCAAAAAAGGAGGTAGGGACCGCACTCAGAATATCGTTGTTTTTATTTTCAAGTTGTTATAGCGCACTGCTGTGCACACTGATGAAGGCCGGATGGCTGAAAACGTTTTGTGCGCTATAACAACTTGAAAATAAAAACAACGATATTCTGAGTGCGGTCCCTACCTCCTTTTTTGCAACTTAATTAATGTTGGACTACGCACCTGTCTGAGCGCAGTGGTTACCCCCTTTTTCTACTAAAAGTGAATTATTTTCACCATCAAGTGTGTCCAAAGCTGGCAGCAGGCTCAATAAAAAATTTTCATTGCTGTTTCCTGCTGGTAGGTAGTCAGGCGGGTGGTGGTGGTGGAGGAGGAGCCCTGCCCTGCGGTTATGTCCCCGTGTGCAGCAGGTGGTGGAGCAGCTATCTCCGCTGGTGGTGCAGAGCTGTTATGTCCCCGACGGACGATGGAGGTGCCAGGGACCTCCCTCTGTGGAGCAGGTGGTGGAGCAGCTATCTCCGCTGGTGGTGCAGAGCTGTTATGTCCCCGACGGACGATGGAGGTGCCAGGGACCTCCCTCTGTGCAGCAGGTGGTGGAGCAGCTATCTCCGCTGGTGGTGCAGAGCGGGGCAGTGTTGTGGATGGACCAGGGCCCTCCTCCTCACTGCTCAAACCTTGGGTCGTCTGGGTGACAGACGACAGAATATTTCAGTTTTGGAGATAAAACTAGAATAATTAAATTAAGTTTCCACTTTTTCCAGTTTTCCACAAAATGCCAAAGCTATATATATATATATAGTTTGCCATTTATGTAAACAAACCTGATTACATCAGTGGTATCTCACACACATTCTGTGAATGTTTAACAATAAAAACCTTGTGACTGGAAATGTTATCTATGTCCATCTGTGTTAAATCTCTGTACAGCTTTTGACTAGTTAATATATGATCAACTAGTATACTAGGCAAAGACACTAGGTTACAGTCTGACGGCCTTCTTATAAACAACAGCCAAGGTTGAGGAAGGAGATATGACATTCTGGTCTCTGATGATGAACTGAGCACTTTTCTGTGGGCATGGAAACAGAAATAAACTGTTCTATATTTTTATACAAATTGACTCGATCTGAATTCCTACAGCTTCACTGTTTGGCTCATTGGAATATTCCACAACAACCTTCATCTCCTACTCCCTGCTTGCACTGAAGTGATCAGGCCCTAAAGTCAATTATTACCTCTGACATATATGATGGAGGCAAGCAAGGAGTCCACAGTCTGCTGGCTCTCCATCTCCCTGAAATAGCTGCTGGTCTCCCTGTCTTGCAAGTGTGGCTCTAAAAAACTGAGAATGCTCAAATATTTCCATCTTTTTCTTTCTCCAGCTTCTGCTGCACTCTTCTTCTCTTTGTCAGCCTTTCTATCTTTTCTATATTAGGTCTGGAGTTGCCCTCATTAAAAACTGATTTGGAGTCTTTGGGTAAAGGAGTAACCTTAGCCTCCTTCCATCTCTTTGGACATAGTCCCACTTGTATACATCTATTAATAATATGACACTGGACTTGCTATGATCGTAGCAGTAATTCTCAATAATTTACTATCCAAGTTGTCTGTGCCAGCTAACTTGCTGTCAGGTAGAGCCTGGAGTAACCTTTCAATATCACTAACCTCAACCTGTTGAAAATCAAATGTACACCCTTTATCTTTCATTATGATATTCTTAATTATGTCATTTGATTTTGTATTGTTTGAGATGTGCATTCCCTGCCTGAGCTGAGATATCTTACTTGCATAAAAATCATTAAAATGGTTGGCAATATCACATGGTTTGGTTAGGACAATTCCATATGACTCAACAAAAGGTGTACAGACATTGGATTTTCTACCCATAATTTGATTTAAAACATTCCATAGATTTTTACCATCATTTCTCACATCATATAACCATGGTTTAAAATATTCCCTTTTTCTCACCTTATTTAACTTTGTGACTTGATTACGTAAGGAACGGTACTTTTGTCTGTCATCTGCAGAACTGGAACACACTGATGCTTTTTTGGCTACAGTATGTCTCTCTCATTCATTAAAATTCATTAAAAGCTACTATCTATCCATGGGGCTGATTTGTTTCTGACATAAATAAGTCCAGTGCAACCTCTGGGTCATCCTCACAACATACCTCCTCCCAGTTTATACCCAACATTTCATTAATAAAACCTTCTACATTAAAACTCTTATATGACCGTGAGTGAAATTTCAGGGGAGCTCCCACAGACCGTAGTACAATATATACATACATGAAACACATATAACACTGTACATAACAGAATATTTTAAATAAAGTGCATGATGAGTGGTAACAGTGATTATCAAGTCCAGGTAAGTGCATGGTGCACGTGAGGGGACAGTCAATGAGCGTTTAACAGTCTGACTGCTTGGGGGAAAAAGCTGTTCTTAAATCTTTAACTCTTGGCATGTATGGACCGGTATCTCCTCCCTGAGGGAAGGAGCTGAAAGAGGTGATGTGCTGGGTGAGACTGGTCCTTGATGATACACTTGGAGCGGTGGAGGCAGCGGGAGGTGAAGACGGAGGTGATGTTTGATAGAGGAGTCCCGACAATCCTGCCTGCCGCCTTCACCACCCTCTGTATAGCCTCTTGCTCTGCCTTTGTGCAGCTGGATAACCACACAGACTTCACACAGACTGTCTGTACAATACTGCTGTAGGCCTATAATACTTATGTAAATAAGTAAGGCAATTGAAATATATCTGCAGTACAGCTCAATACACACAATTGTTAAGGGGATGCAGACCAGAGAAAGACTTCCGTCTTGTTTACATCAGGGTCCCCCATTTTCAATTCATCATAAATGTACAGTTCCCTCCCCCTTGTATATATTTACTGTATGTCACAAATGTAACAGTACTGCATGGTCTGCATCCCCTTAACAATTGTGTGTATTGAGCTGTACTGCATTCTGCAATCTGTTAATAAAGTTTTCAATCAATCAATCAATAAATCAATAAATCAATCAATCAATCAATCAATCAATCAATCAATCGGTCACTGTACCCATTCTGCAATCTGTTAATAAAGTTTTCAATCAATCAATCAATCAATCAATCAATCAATCAATCGGTCAGGTCACGTGTACCCATTCTACAATCTGTTAATAAAGTTTTCAATCAATCAATCAGGGCCTGTGGTCACGTGTACCCATTCGGCAATCTGTTAATAAAGTTTTCAATCAATCAATCAATCTGTTAATAAAGTTTTCAATCAATCAATCAATCAATCAATGAATCAATGAATCAATCAATCAATCAATCCCGCAGTGCAACGTGACCCAAATCATACGGCAATCTGTTAATAAAGTTTTCAATCAATCAATCAATCAATCCCGCAGTGCAACGTGCAACGTGACCCAAAATCACGTCACCATAAAGTTTTCAATCAATCAATCAATCAATCCCGCAGTGCAACGTGCAACGTGACCCAAAATCACGTCACCAAAATCAGCCAATGGAAGCGAGGGGTTGCTATGTGCAGGGCTTGTATGTGCGGGGCTTGTAAGCGCTGGTCTGAAGGTCTGCAGCTGGATACTATTGTCTCGGTTAGAGAGGGGAGACTGGAAGGCTGGCCCGATCGCCGGGTCGGTAGGTGGCGGTAAATGGCCCAATTTTGGTGCCCGTCCGCCGTAAAACACCAAATAGAAGAAGAAGAAGAAGAGGTTTTATTCACACGGAACTCTGCCCAAGGATACATGTTTCACATCGGACGCAGTTGTTCGATGTGCATCTCCATAACATGAGCAAAGTGCGTGAATTTGACATCAACATAGCAGCTTCGAGAGCCCGCATGTAATAATAGTAGTATTCTTCGAGCCCAAATCTTCACTTCATAAGGTCAGAATGCATGCATTCTACGAACAAATTGGCAATGATCATGATTGTGCAACTCGAGTATCTCTCTCAGTACTAGATGGCTAGTTGTTTGTAGTTTTCCCGCCACCTGCAGATTGAATTACAACTAACCAGGTATATTTGTTTTGCAATATGGCTACAGTATCTTAAAAAGAAGGACGACCGGTTGGCAAACTGGCATCTTAATACTTGCAAAACCTCGTTCAACAACATGCTTGCTTGCAAGACTACCTGCCTAAGTGGGCGTGTCTTTAACTTCTAAGAATCCAAAAAGCCCATACACCATTGTTCAGATTTTTTAGATTATTGTCAAGCAGAGTTATGAAATTGCATGTTGACAGGAAGTCAGTGGGGGGCATGCAAGAAGTTTGTCTCTAAAAAAAATCAACGACTTAATGAATGGTATAATTCTTGGTTTGTTTACATCCTACAGTACCTATTCAACTATATTATTTGGAAAACTGCTGGAAGTTGTTGTCTGCGTTCCCAGGATTTATTCTCACAATCAGTACCTAAAGCCCATACTGAACTGGGAAAAATGGCGTTTGTATGCTGCTCCCTCAACTTCTATTGCAGGATTAAAATCTTGTGGAGCTGGTCTCATTGTGTGTATTTAGATCCATCTGAATGAACTGGAGACATTGTACATCTGCTGTTGTTTTGACTGAATTGATTGCCCCATGTATACCTTTGGACTAGATAATGTTTTGTGACAGACTTTTATATTTAAACCGTGTGCTCTGTAAATGTTATTGCCTGTAATTGTTATATGTCTGTCTATCTGCAACCCTGTTAACCCTTTCACTGCCACGCTTATGTACATCCTTATATCATCCTCTGCCAGCTCTGTTTGTCTATGGAGAAGTTCCCCTTCTTTGCAGGGCTATAACTTTTTAAATTGTATTGCTAAATTGACATTACTATGGCCCATTCAACGTTAATTATCTATTGTTCAGGATGTAGGAACGTTATACTTTTTCATTCACATATTCATACTAAAATACGGTCTAAAGTATAAATATGTTTTTATTGTTTTCTGCAGCATTCTGCAGAACGTGATTTATAGCCCTAAATGCATTATATTGATGATCAAATACAGTTTGATAGCGATCAGTGCCAGATAAAAAATTTCAAATGGACGTGCTTCTAGAAGTTACTACTTATCATCTGATGTTGACCGGATGGGGGGGGGGGTCATTTATAATTCCGTGGCCAACGTTAGATGATTCATGTGGTGTGGGTGATATGATCATTAGAGCAGTTTGTATTGAACGTTAAAACGCTGAAACTTACCCCAGTCTCCTCGGGCCGTTGGGCGATGAGCGTGGAGCAAAAATATTCCTATTATGGGATGTTGAAATATGCGATCCATCTCCAGGTTGTATAATAGTATATACGTCCAAATCATGTTGTTTATCGAGTTATTGGTAACGGATCGCTATCCATTGTGTCGCGCTCGAGTGGGACCTATCGGACCGAATTGGGATGAGCACCAGTTTCCGTTTCCGGTTTGGGCGATCCGCCGATCGGCCACCAGATGGCGCTCTTGAACCGTTGGAGAGTTGAGAGGGGATCAACAGTAGATCTCAAGTCTCTGCGGGAGAAATATGATTGCGATCACAGATTTTTGAAATATTGATCTCAATGACGTGTTACGGCGTCATTGGCAGAATTAGCATGGCGGGGAATGACGTGTTAAGGAGTCCTTGGCGATTATAGTGTTAAATGTGCTAATGCCTTGGCCAGGACACAAGCCACAAGCATAGCTATACATACAATTTATGCTGTCTGGTTTAAACTGGTTTTAGATGGACTGAAAGGGCTTTGTAAAAACCTCAAGGTCAAATAACTTTTATAGTCTGCTGTTGTCCTGTCACTGTCACCTTTGACCCCATCTCCTCCACCTCTTACTTTGTACCAGACATGTCGCAGGAGGGTCACCATGGCAGGTGGACCATCTCCAGTAGTGACGACGATGACGACCCTCGTCCCACTCCTGCAGTGCAGCCCAACCAGCCCAAACCGTCCGACTCTTTCTACAAGTCTGAACAGGACTCGGTTCCCACACCGTCAGCTGCACTGACGGTGAAGGCGGAACCACCATCGGTACGAGTCACGACCCCTTCCTCCTCGCCCGCCATTGGCTCCGAGGCGAGGCGGGCAGCCCACACGAGCCAGTCAAATCCAGTGAAACATGAGCCCAGTCCCTCACTGGGTGGAAAGCGGAAGAAAGATGCAGACGAATCGAGCTGGGCCCTCTCGGACAGCGACGACGAGGACGTCAAGGGAACGCCGGCGGGTCTGGCTCAGCAGAGCTCCGCTCCGGCCAGACACTTGAGTCCGAGCCCCAAGCCCAAGAGACAGAAGGTGGAGGTTTACGAGCGCCCCCCCAGTCCGCACGGTCGGGTCTACTATGTGGACGAGACTGATGACTTCTTCGAGACCAGTGTTCCCTGCGCTAACGACACCTACAGGTTGTACCTCAACAAGGTGACGGGTCTGGATAAAAAGTACAACACTGGAGCACTACACATTAGAGGTGAGCAGAAGCAGCTTAGGCTATTGGTATATCTAGGAGGTATACAGTCGATAATCCATGTGAAGGTTTGGATTTTGACTAATACCGAAAATATATGCATACTGTATATTTTGAAGTTAATCAAATAACTGAAAAAGCTTAAATAAAATAGACAATTTAGAGTAATATAGCACAATGACTATTATTTTAAAGGGGACATGCATTGCTATTCCTAGCACTATTTGGGCAACTTTACACAATTCCTGTGAGTCTATTGAACACATCTGTAAGCTTTTATTAAAAAAAATTCATTGTTTTATATTTCTAATCAAGTACTCAAAAGCCAAATTTTTCTCACTTTGGATTTCAGGCTGTGTTGGCCTGGCTCCGCCCATAAGCACTGTGTAAATGAGTATGTCTTACTGCTGCTTCCCCGCGAGGTCCAGGTTGTGTGTAAATGAGTGTGTGTAAATGAGTATGTGCTACTACTGCTTCCCCGCGAGGTCCAGGTTGTGTGTAAATGAGTATGTGCTACTGCTGCTTCCCCGTGCGAGGTCCAGCCCAGGTTGTGTGTAAATGAGTATGTGCTACTGCTGCTTCCCTGTGCGAGGTCCAGCCCAGGTTGTGTGTAAATGAGTCTGTGCTACTGCTGCTTCCTCGCGCTGGGTTTGTTTCCCCCGACAGAAGCTCCTCTCTCTCTCTCTCTCTCTCTCTCTCTCTATCTCTCTCGTTGTCTGCCTCGCTCTGTTTGAGGAAGTGTCGGGTTACACTATCTGCCTCGCTCTGTTTCTGCTGTTGCTGTCAACCATAGAGGGGGCGTTAGTTATGCAAATCGGTGCTATATTAACATCAGCAAAACCGTCAAATCAGAACAGCTTAATTGCGTGAGGGAGGATCTCGTGAACTCGAGACTAGACTGATGAGTCAATATGGTAATTAGAGACACAGACCCATATTACTATAAAACCACACTAAACACAGAAAAAAGCCATTTATAATGCATGTCCCCTTTAATATTACAAATATAATGACAGAATATGTCATCACATTGTTATTTGTACTAAAAAATAAACACTGTCAAATCCCGTACTCTCAAGTACTGAAGAATACAAATATGATGAAATTGTATTTTGGGCATATGGCCCTAAGAACTGATCTGTTACTTTTACTGAACAGAATAGACGTTGACTGTGATAGTTTGGGGTTGTTGGTTTAGATATAATCAAACATTCTTTCTCCGATCCCATGACGTCATTTATCTCCTGCGGAGAGTGAGGATTATAAAATGAATGTGTTTTAAAGTGTGATGCTGTTTGTCATTTTAACAGCAGATACACTTTCTTAAATTCCATTGTCCCCGACAGAGCGGTGTGACGGGGAGCTCGGATGTGTTTTGCTTGCTGGTGTTATTATAGCATTAGCTGAAAAGCTAGCTAGTTGGAACAACATCCGCTTTAACGTTACATCAAATCAGTCCTTTCTCCAGGACCTGACACTGTCCGTCTATCAACAATAATTCACCCACGGTGAATCGTATTTAAGTCAAGTAGCTACTGACTAGCGTTAGCTGACTAACGTTATCAAATGTCAATGTGAAAACCTTGCGGGGAAGACGAGCTAGGTCAGCTCACTTAACTTGATAACGGTACCTTGGCTAAAGTTGGTGCTATTCATAATCCAGCAATAATGGCTGCAGACCTGCAAGCAAAGTACAGCAAGTTCCAAGTGCCAAAGGATAAGAGTCTGAGGCGGAGTCTCAAAAGAGAATGTTGAATATTTATTTTGCATCGAAAATCGCAACATAAACGTTACTACTAGTCAGAGCATCTGCTACTAGCTAACAGACTGGGTAGCAAGTGCAACAACGTCTAACGTCCGTGCGGATCCATGGGTGAACTCATTGGAGTAGGGTATATCTGCAGTGTCGCAGCCCCATACTCATTGAGCATAGTTGTATTAATGATACTAATACTAATCTATACAATCACCTGTTGTTGAATAAATACCATTACTCTCTAGTTATTACTAAAAAACAGTATATATAAAACAGTATCTGTAGCTGTAAAAAAAAGAAAAAGTATAATTTATATAATATACTTTATTTAATTTTTTTTTTAACACTTTGAGTGCCAGCAGGGGGCGCACGATTTAGAGCTTGAGTGCCGGCGCTGTAGTCAATGGGAGGGCGAGCACATTTGCGAACGCATAAACTATATCTTAAATTATGTGTCTAATACGCTCGTCGCTTATCAATGACTTGTTTGCAGTCAACATTGTCGAAACAGATTATTTTTTAATCGGTACATTTCCGTTTTATACCATTTTGAAAAACATTCGTTTTTGAAAACTTCCAGAAAAAAGGTGATTCTGCAGGAATCGCGCTTTAGTGGAATACACAAAACTCGTTGTAATTTTTCGGCCTATTTATAAATCGTTTTCAAATAAACGCTAGATTATCGATAGTATATGTGTACTTATGCACTCTAGAGAAGCGGGCTGAAAAATCGATTCTTATTTCCTGATCAGCACACACACATCCACACGCACACACACACATATGGGACACGCTGAGATATAGGTGAAAAAAACTCTGATTATCCCAAGACTGGTAAAATAGATTCCTTACCTCACATCAGATGTTCTCCAAAAAGATTATTCCAATTCCTGATCACCATTCCAAATATCGATCGCGTTTATTGATCCAACGTTGGGTACTGGAAACTAGGGATGGGTACCTTTCACATTTGAACCGATACCGGTACCGGTACCGGTACCTGTGAATCGATACCGGTACCCAACGGTACCTTTTTTCGGTACTTTAAAAAAAAAAAAAAAAAAAAAAATTTTATTAATTTTTTTTTTTTACTTTTTTTTTTTTTTTTACTTTTTTAGGATTTTTAGGATTTGACTTGATTCAACAACAAAGCAGTCGGAGCAATGACAAGCCGAAAACTGTCGAAATTTAATTTACCTACCTCAGTCGTAAAAAAAAATCCAAACTTCAAATAACTACAATTTCGACAGTTTTCGGCTTGTCATTGCTCCGACTGCTTTGTTGTTGAATCAAGTCAAATCCTAGGTAAGCATATATTGTGCGTGTGAACGTTGACATGAAAAGAAAAAAGTAAAAAAAAAAAAATTAATAAAAAATATTTTTTTTTATTTTTTTTTTATTTTTTTTTTGGTTTCTCACTTGATTCGATACTCGGTAGTACCGACGTGTTTCGGTTCGGTACCTCAAAAGTACCGAATTCGGTACCCATCCCTACTGGAAACACATATTCCACGCTGTTCTGCGGCTCGGCAATGAATGGGATCGTCTCCGGTTACATGCCTGACAAGTAAAATGTGGATTCCGGACAATTTTTTTCCCATCCATTTCATTCAGTCCAATCCAATGGGTGCAATACCATCCGGAGAGATGATAGGGGGAGGCTCAGATAGATCCCCAATGGTAACGTGAGGCTAGATTGATGAAAAATTCATGGAAATCGATAATACAAAAAATAAGAATTAAATAACGAGATTTCTCGTTCTTGGCACTCAACGCATGGCATGAATTAACGAGATTTTTTGTGGCTGGCACTCAAAGTGTTAATGTATGCACTGGTATCGGATCAGTATCGGTGTTGGCCGATACCCAAAGCTTAGGTATCGGAATCGGATCGGGAAGGAAAAAATGGTATCGGAACATCTCTACCCAAAACTACTAGTGTTTTCGCGGGGCGCGCGTGTCACGGATACGTGGTGTCAACAGCGCAGTAAGGCGGTTGTTAGTATCGGTGCATTTCTCTACACTGAGCTGAAATGAAACGATTGCACATAAATTAGGTAAATAAATATGAACAATATTTATTTACAACACATAAATTAACTTATTTACAATTATACATCCAGTAGTGACAACACACATATGAACTATTTACAATACAGGGAGGCACATACAACACTCATAACTATTTACAACCAGTGTCAGAGCGAGCGCACTCAAGTTGTTCGGAAATTCTGAGGGC
Organism: Notolepis coatsorum; assembly: GCF_963971535.1. Taxonomy (NCBI): domain Eukaryota; kingdom Metazoa; phylum Chordata; class Actinopteri; order Aulopiformes; family Paralepididae; genus Notolepis; species Notolepis coatsorum. The sequence goes on along the minus strand of NC_140184.1, from coordinate 61,487,148 downwards.
TCAGAGTGCACACTGGACGCCCTGACCAAAGAGTCAGTTTATCAGAGCAGATTTTCAGAGTGAATTTATTAACTCACCTTAAATAGGGCCCAGTATGAAATCCGTTTTTATCTTTTCCTGTTTTCGGATATGAATTTTCCTGTTTTCGGATTTCTCGGTTTTTAATTTTCTCGTTTTCGAATTTCTCTGATTTTATATTTTTTTCCTTTGGATTTAACCAAAACAAATTATACAAAATTATGTTTTTAACTAACTTTAATAACAGTACATCTGCAAACAGTGCCAGTGTAGTTATATTTCGTATAGCTTGCGCTCTAAGTGGAACATATCCTATATATATCAGTCTAGATACTGAATACATTTCAGGGCTGTACGCTAAGCTTTTTCACTAGGGGCACACTTGCCCCTAAATGAGAAATTTAGGGGCAAAGAATATTTTTTAGGGGCACATTTTTAAATAACTATTTTACCATTATAGTAGGGCTGGGCGATATGGCCTCTAAATGATATCGCGATATTTTGACATTTCCTCTAAAGCACTTAAAAATGCTTGATTGAACCCTTTGATGCATACAGTCACGCCAATATGATGATTATAATAAGTCCCTGCAACATATGTTTGCATTATTAAACCATGAAGATGCTTTAAAATATAATTTAATGAAAATGTACTAAGAGTAGTCTACTGACACACTAATAAAAAAAATTATTTACATCTAAGACAATTTATATAAAAACTCTTGGGTGCCTTTTACACAGTACTGTGTTTTCTATCCACTTTAGCCAAACACACACACACACATATATATACACACACACACACACACACACACACACACACACACACACACATATATATATATATATATATATATATATATATATACACACACTACTGTGAGAAAATAATAATCACACAGACTTAATGATTTTAGAATATTTCAGAGAGAGCGAGAGAGAGAGAGAGACCCTTCGGGTTTTGATCGTCTAAGCTGCCGTAGGTGATGACGTCACACTCGAATGTAAACAGGAAGAGATGGAGACACACGGAGATGGGAATTGAATGATATACAGAAACGAATAACCAATAAATATGAAGTTATGTTTAAACTTCTGTTGTCAAGCGCTGTCAATATAACCCACCCCCTTTCCTCACGAATGGAACTAGTCTTGTGGAGTCCGCTTTGACCGTTTTCCAGGGTTAGCAGAGATCGCTAGTTAGCTTAGCATAATCCTAATGGAGACCTTGGTTAGAAGCTACCGTTAGCTCTAGGGATGCCCCGATCGATCGGCCACCGATCGTTATCGGCCGATACTCAGTATAAATATGCAATCTGTGAATTCCGATAATTAGTCATATTCGCCGATAGCGGAAACCGATCAAGCGAAGCTCTCACTCGCTGTCTGTCTCAGACACACACGACCTGCAAACTGCCGCTGCTCCTCCTCCCTAGCCCCGCCCGCCCCCGTGTAGAGTTTGTAAACAAAGAGGTGCGGCTCCTCTGCTCGAGTCTGTAGTGCACTGCATTCGACCTGCGCTAACGTTAGCTACCTAGCTATCGTTACTGTTTAAACAAAATTACCCAGTCAACTATTCACGTTTAGTAGGCATTGTCTAACGGTATTTAGCCGGCTAGCTACCGATAGCTCCTGATATCAACAAATGATCCAGAAAGTCTAGTAGTTCATGTTCATACCTCAGTTAGCTTGCGTTAGCTGACGTTCGTTTACTGTTCAAAACTAAATGTCCCATTGAACTAAAGTTCTGTCTTAACGTCATCTAGCCGGCTAGCAGTAGCTACAGATAGCTCTTGATATCAATGTCTTATAACATTGATTTAATGCGTATTCGAGCTGAGGGCTTGCTGAATGTGAAATGACCAAAGCACTTAACGTTACCAATGGGGTCCCGCTGCAGCGCCGGAGAATCCTTTTTGGAGCTGGGCTACTAGAGTACACACAGACAGTGGAGCTGTTTGCAGATAGTGAGCATTTTGACTTGTTGCGTGGTGGCGATGTCTCGCAGTCGCAGATAATACAAGTACAAGTCTAATTATATAATATATATATTTTATAAAAAAAAAAAAAAAACTTTTTATATAAAATACGTTTTAATTTCTTTTTAATCAAAAACAATCGGTATCGGATCGGTATCGGCCGATATGGCTCACGACGATCGGTGATCGGTATCGGTGGCAAAAAACGTAATCGGGGCATCCCTAGTTAGCTCATTGCTCGTGTCAATTAAATTGCATGTTATTAAAGGTCCGCGCTGGTCTGTCTAATGAAATTACAACCGCAACATTATATTGCACTGTACAGCCCTGGTTGTAGGCTAATGTTTTACTACAATTTGTATGGATTAATTTAGGAGTGAAATGCGAATGAAGGGTTGAAATCACCACTCGCAAGCTTGCCCCCAGATATTATTTTAAACTCGCACGGACCAAATTAGGGGGCAATTTGCGATCATATCATCGCAGTGTACAGGCCTGCATTTCTCCACAGTACATGTACACCCCCATCTGTTCCTCTACATAAGCAGGGGTGTGGCCATACTAACAGCTCCTTCCTTATTTTCACCACCGACAAGTGTCTGTATACACCACTTGAGTTTAGTGACCGAAATAGTTGGAAAGGAGCTACGTTGAAGAGAAGGAGCTGCGTTGACATTATATCTTTGTTTTCTCTCTCACTATTTTCGAAGAAATACAGCGATAATGTCTTCGCCACGGAGTGTCTAGAACAGGGGTCAGCAACCTTTTTGACATGGAGTGCCTGTTTGAAATATAGTTGTAACTAGTGTGCCTCAACAATATAAGATAAGATATTCCTTTATTGATCCCCTTGGGGAAATTCAGGCATCATAGCAGCATGGGAGGGAGGGGGGAGGGGTACAGGTAGTAAAACAACACAGTATACAGGTAGTAAAAGACAACACAGGCAGTGTAAACAATTTGATCAATATGGTCAATATAATTTACTATCTGACTAGCTGAGGAATATTCACATTATTCACAGTGTCACATAAGGTGCAGTATGCATGAGGTAGTGTTATAATTTACTATCTACTGAGTATACATTAATCAAAGTACCAGGGTAGTCTACTTTGTCCCCCTTGGGTTCCTATAAGTCCCAGGTCAATGTCTGGTAGCAGTCGCTGTCGCTGCCCCCTGTTGTGGGGCCTGGAGGCTGCTAGTCACTGCCCACTGTTGTGGAGCCTGATGGCCGCTGGTATGAAGGACTGTCCGAGGCGGTTAGTTGAGTGTCGGGGGGGGATGAGTCTGTGGCTGAACGAGCTTCTCATCTTGACTAGCTCGTCGTAGAGGGGGTGGTAGGGGTTCTCCATGATGGCATCCAGCTTCCTTATCATCCCCCTCTCTACCATCACCTCAAGTCTAGGTAGCTCGACTCCCACCACGGAGCTAGCCTTCCTCACCAGCTTGTTGAGCTTGTTGGTGTCCCTTGAGTTGATGTAGCCTCCCCAGCATGCCACAGCATAGAAGAGGATGCTGGCCACAACAGACTGGTAAAAAGACTGCAGCAGTTTGTTGCACACATTGAAGGACCTGAGTCTCCTCAGGAAGAACAGCCTGCTCTGTCCCTTCCTGTAGAGGGCCTCTGTGTTGTCCGACCAGTCCAGTTTATTGTTCAGGTGTACCCCAAGGAACTTGTATGAGTCCACCATCTCCACATCCACCCCTCGGATGGAGATGGGAATCGGGGGGGGCCTCTTCTTGCCCCTCCGGAAGTCCACCACCAGCTCCTTGGTCTTACTGGTGTTGAGTTGGAGGTGGTTGCTGTCGCTCCACCCCACGAAGCTCTCCACCAGGGCTCTGTACTCCTCCTCATCATCGTCGGTGATGTAGCTTACGATGGAGGAGTCGTCTGAGAACTTCTGCAGGTGGCACCCGCTGGAGTTGCGGCAGAAGTCTGAGGTGTAGAGGGTGAAGAGGAAGGGTGACAGCACAGTTCCCTGGGGGGCGCCGGTGTTGCTCACCAGTACGTCAGACTGACTGTCCTTTAGTCTGACGTACTGTGGCCTCTCAGTGAGGTAGTCCTTGATCCAGGCCACCAAGCCGTGCTCCAGCTGCATCGCAGAGAGCTTCTCCGCTAGCAGTGACGGCTGGATGGTGTTGAAGGCGCTGGAGAAATCAAAGAACATAATCCTCACTGAGCTGCGCGGCTTCTCCAGGTGCGTGTACGCTCTGTGGAGCATGTAGATGATGGCATCCTCCACCCCGATGTTTGCCTGGTATGCAAACTGCAGGGGGTCGAGGGAGTCACGCACCAGGGGCTTGAGGTGTTGCAGGACCAGTCTCTCAAACGTCTTCATGATGTGTGACGTCAGAGCGACTGGCCTGTAGTCGTTGGGGGTGCTGGGACGTCCCTTCTTGGGCACCGGGACAATGCAGGAGGTCTTCCAGAGCTGGGGCACCCTCTCCAGCCTCAGGGAGAGGTTGAAAAGATGCTGGAGCGGTGCTGCCAGCTGCTCCGCACATACCTTGAGCACCCTGGGATTGGTGTTGTCCGGTCCTCTGGCCTTGTTTACGTTAATTCTGGAGAGCTGCCTACTGACCTGACTGGTTGTGATCATCAGGGTTGGGGGTGGTGGGCAGTCTGCTGGTGTTGGGGGTGGGGTGCCGTTGCTGATGGGTGTGGGTGGGTGGGGGGTGGGGGGGCTGCTTTGTAGGTGTGATCTGGTGCTGGTGTCGATGGGTGGGGGGAGGGGTGTGGGGAGGCCACTCTGGTCAAAGCGGTTGAAAAACGAGTTGAACTCGTTTGCACGCTCTGGAGGGCCCTCCACAGCTGTGCCCTGCTGTTTGAAACCAGTGATCTTCCTGACCCCCGCCCACACCTCCCTGGTGTTGTTGGCCTGTAGTCTGCCCTCCAGCCTGTCCTTGTAGCTGACCTTGGCTGCCCTTAGCTCTTTTTTGAGCTCCCTTTGGACAGCCCTGGCCTGCTCAGTGTCCCCTGCCATGAAGGCCCTCTTTTTCCTGTTTAGCAGGTGTTTAATGTCCTTGCTAATCCAGGGTTTATTGTTTGAGAAGCAGCGTACCATCTTTGTGGGTACGATGCTCTCCTCACAGAACCTGATGTAGTCTGTGATGCAGTGGGATAGTCCATCAATGTCATCACCGTGGGCCCTCTCAAACATATCCCAGTCTGTCCATGCATCGTAAATTTCGTTCTCATAATCGGGTATTTTTAACACTATGGTCGCCGATGACGTGTTTAGACGTCATTCCTAGCCATGCTCATTCTGCCGAAGACGCCGTAACTCGTCTTTGATATCAATATTTCAAAAATCTGTGATCGAAATCATATTTCCCTTCCGGAGCCCTGAGATACACTACAAAGCTCCACTCAACTCTCTAGCGGTTCAAGAGCGCCATCTGGTGGCCGATCGGCAGATCGCCAACAGGAAATGACCCCGTGAACCGGAAGTGCTCATCCATATGTAGTCCGGGCACTCGCTATCGTTAGAGAGACTCCGTCTTGACACAGTGAACATCGATCGGTGCAAATAACTCGAAAAAACAACATGATTTGGACGTATATACTATTATACAACCTGGAAATGGATCGGGCATTTCTCCATCCCATAATAGAAAAAATTCTGTTCCACGCTCATCTGCCAGCGGCGCGAGGAAGCCACGGTGAGTTGCAGCGTTATATTCTAACGTGTTCCATATAAACTTCTATGATGATCATATGACCCACACTGGATGAATCATCTAACGCTGCCCACGGAATTATAAACGCCCCCTCGCCCATCCGGTCAATATCAGATGATACGTAGTAACTTCTAGAACCACGTCCAGTTGAATCTTTTTATCTTGCGCCGATTGCTATCAAACTGTATTTCATCATCAATATAATGCATTTGGAGCTATAAATCAAGTTCTGGAGAAAGCTGCAGAAAACGATAAAAACATACTTATACTTTAGACCATATTTTAGTATGAATATGTGAATGAAAAAGTTTAACGTTGCTACACCCTGAACAATACATATAGGACATTGAATGGGCCATAATAATGGCAATTTAGCAATAGAATTTAAAAAGTTATAGCCCTGCAAAGAAGGGGAACTTCTCCATAGACAAATAGAGCTGGCTAGGGATGGTAAATTATGAATTTAACCCATGGCGATCAAAGTGTTAATGATAATTTTTACATTATTACATCATTATTGTTATTGTTATTATTAACAATATTTTTATGATGGTTGTATCAACCCTAAATCTGAGTTGGGGGGGGGGGGGGGGGGGATGCAATGCAGACAAACAGCTGCATACAGTGCGACCATTTCACTCACATTTGCCTATTAATTTTTGGACACATCACACACCATCGGTGTGTGTACTGTACGTGTGCTGTCATAGCTCCACCTACAGGCCTAATGGAGAACACCAGGATGTGAATGGAGGGTGAATGTGAGGTATATCGTGTAAATAAGTTTTGATTGATCGCAAGACTACACTGTAAAAAAATAATAATAATAAGTTACCAGAACTTAAAAATATTGAGTTCAGTTACTGTGCATTAAGGTTTTCAGTTTTCAATCCATAATAAGTTAACAGAAAAATAAGTACAACACAACCACATTATTTCAACCTAATAAAACTATGTTTATTGTCATTGTTTTAAGAACACAAGTTGACTTATGTAATACTCAAATTTTGAGTAAAAAAAATGGCTTTTAACATGTGCAATGTTCAATGAAATAGAAAAATAAATAATAAAATTTGTTGATTAATCCCACGTCCCACAATGGTGACCGTAATAATGTTTTTGTTATAAGGCTCTGCAAATGTTACTGAATGATGTAGCAATGTATTTCCAGCTAAATTGAAATAATAAACAAATAAAGGGTCTCAATTAAATATGTGGTAGTAAAAAGAACCTGTGGGAGGATTTCAACAAGATAAATGCGACAACAGTGCAAAATATTTCACTATAATATTTATAAAAAAAAAAATAAAAGATTATACTGCTGCCCCCTGTGCCTATGAAAATGCCCCCGCGTGCCTATGCAGGCACGCGTGCCTAGGGTTACCTACCCCTGGTCTAGAAGATGATGATCATTCTGACTTCCACCGGTGCTTCGTATTAGGGGCTCGCGTTGCTGAGCAATCCCCGCCGGCATTACCTTCGGCTCTGCAGTTGGACACTTTGCTTGGGAGGCGCTCAGCCGTGTGGGGGCTGACGGCCTCTCTGGGGCGGGTGTAGAGCCATATGAAATCCGCGATCACGGAATCGCGGACGGAATCGCGGAATTGAGCAATAAAAATGGAATTACCTGTAAAACGTGGAATATTGCAGAATTTGCCATAATTTGGACTGTAATTCCGTTTTCGGGATAACGGTGGAACGTTTGGTGCAAAGCAAACATGACCGGGACGCTAAAGCGTGTTACACCGCGCGCGTCACTTCCACACTGCTTCACAACAACACAGCAATGTCCAAGCGTGTAGCTGCTCCGGTATTAACAGCATCCAAAAAGCTACGAAATACCACACTAAACCCTAAATTCAGAGCAGAGCAGTATCCTAATGACTTTTATGCCTCCGGTGATAAGGTGTTTTGCTAATTCTGTCAACGTTCCGTGGACTGGACCCGCAAAAACACTTGCGACACTATTGTGAAATAGCTATAACGTTAGGTCATGATAGCTTCTAGCTAAATCTAGTGCACCCATCCATTTGTTTAATGCAAACGATTGTCATTATACACTGCCCTTTATAAACTAAATACACTTAAATAGCTATGTAACGTTATAGGACTATAGATGGAAATGATAGCTTCTAGAAGTTCTAGCTAAATCTGGTGCACCCATCAATTTGTTTAATGCAAACGATTGTCATTATACACTGCCCTTTATAATCTAAATAAACTTAAATAGCTATGAAACGTTACAGTACATAGGACTATAGATGGAAATGATAGCTTCTTGCTAAATCTAGTGCACCCATCCATTTGTTTAATGCAAACGATTGTCATTATACACTGTCCTTTATAAACGAAATAAACTAAACTAAAGGTGCCTAAATTATGCATTACTATATTTCATCACAATATAATAGATATAGCTAGGTTACTGACATTGTCATTGTGATAATGTCAGTAGTAGCTAGCTGTATCTATTGTTTACACTTGAAATATGTATTTTTATTTTGTCACAATATTAATTGAAAAATATTGTGTAAAATTGAACTGTATTTCTGAGTTGCAGCACTTAAAAACATTAAATGGACTGTTATATCTTATTCAATTGTGGACATTTATTCATTCCCACTTATTAGACACTATTTCTGATGGTAAAATGAGCATAAAAAGCAAAATACAGAATTCTGAAATATTAAAACGGAAAAAATGGAATTTGGGAAAAAATAAAATGGAATTTGGAAAATAATAAAACGGATTTCATATGGCTCTAGGCGGGTGATGTTTTTGCAACGCGGGCGCCAGGTGTGTTGGTTGTGGGGGGAACAACTACACAGCTTACGAAGGCCGGCTCCAGGCTAGGATATTTTTCCTGCCCCTTAGCGACGTGGAGGGGGTTCTAGTTTGATGCCCACGTTAACATTAGCTCCTCATCGAGTGAGAGCTTTGTTTTCCTGGGACCGTGATTCCGAATCTGCGGTTCAATTCCCCGGGTCTCTGGACAAACGGATACCCACTGTGTTTCATTATGAGAATATCTCCATGCTCAAGTCGGCTATAGTCCGCGAGGGACTTGTAATAGTTGTAGTTGGTAAACACTGTTCTGAAGAGGGATGTGTGTTGCCTTCTTTTCACTTCTTTCTTCGGATGAGAAGAGGAAAAGACAGCGGCTGTCTGAAGTGTTGGCCTGTATTGCTTTTCTCACATTGTACAGTTTTCAGTGGTAGCCGCTTAGCTTGCTTCTGCGTTAGCTAGTGGTTAGCGATAGCCGGGTTGAGCTTACTGTTAGCCAGTTAGCTGTTTAGCTACAACGTTAGCTGCTCATTTTCGCTCGGCTGGGAACGTTAGCTTAATGCTATCAGTTAGCCTAGAGTTAGCTGTTAGCTTGTGCTACAACCTTTGGCATTAGCCGTGAGAATAGCAGGCCCTGGCACTCTGACTACGACATCATCTTTGACAGAAGATGTAGTTGGGCCTGCACCATGACCGGCTGCAGGAGGGGGGCGTCTTGCCGGAGCGGGGCTCCGGCCATCGCTTCTTTTTGCCCCGCCAGCGAGAGGCCTTCGTCAACGGGGAGACCTGTGTTGCGTCTTTTCGTCCTGCGTTCGTTGGTGCAGGTAAGATGTCCATTGAACATTACCCCACTCTTCCTTCCTTCCCCTCCCGAATGTTTTGTTAATAACAATGTTTTTTTCTAGGCAAAACATATGTTACTTCACTACATTTGGAGATACGACATGTGCTGTGTGTGAATTGTCTTGGTCGCTTGTATAGCTTGGGTAGCATTGGCCAAAGCTTGTGCTTTTTTCTCTACCTAGAAACAGCGTTGTTTTTTACGTGAGTAAAAATGTACTGGGGTTTTGTTATGATGAGAAGTTGTGTGTGCTCATGTAACGTTAGACAACGTGGCTGAGCCCACAACTGGCTGGGTTACCCTACAATGCTGTGCATAGTGGCATGTGATCAAGGGATGAGTCCCTCTCTCAGCTTGTGATGACTAGGGTGACCAGATGCAAAAAGTCCAAAAGTGGGACAACAGTAAGATTTTGGTGGGACAAAGTGGGACAACAGTAAGATTTTGGTGGGACAAAGTCGGACAGATAGATAATGTAATTTTTTTTATTAGAATAACTGCCATGGTCTTCACTGAATAGATTTAAATCAAAGGTTAAAGGTTAAATCAAAATAAATACAAATTAAATACCACCTAACATCTGTTTTAAATATTCAAACGTCATCACTTGACAGGAATGTCTTGTGTTTGATATTCCCTGTTAACACAGAACTAGGGAAAACAGTATGAATGGGAGTGTTGTACTGTGTGATAGACACTTGTTATCTCAGCTGCAGTGACCTTGTCCGTCTGGCTATCATTGTTTGGTTTAAAAAGAAACGTATCCATTGATCTGGATGTTTCTTTTTGGTGAGCCACTTTCATGTGAGACTCACGTCCACTGTGGCGCTTCAAGTCGTATTCTCCTCCATGCGCAATTGAAAACGAACTATGACACAAAACACAGAACCAAAACGACACCCAGTCATGTGTCGTTTGCCAGTCTTGGTTGTAACTGCAGGTCTGTTTCTTTTTACTGCTTTCCATCTTGAACTAGTTCGCTTGTAATGTTGTTGTGTTTTTTTTTACCAATCAGATTTGCGATATGAGGTAGCGTCACAAGTTCAACTCTCACGAGCAGAGCAGTGCGCTAAATTACTATAACCAATCAGATCTGCGATATGAGGTAGCGTCACGACTCAGTCTCAGTCACGTCACAAGCAGGCAAGCAGCGCGCTAAAGTACTATAACCAATCAGAGCAATGTGTGTGGACAAGAGGCAGGTTGCTACGTTTACTGTCTGTAGGGAGGGGCTTTTAGACGCATGTTTTTTTTTTGGCTTCGAAAAGAGGGACATCCTCTCAATATGAGGGACGCAGGACATTTGGTCAAATGGTGGGACAGTACAACCAAAAGGGGGACACCTGGTCACCCTAGTGATGACAATAACAAGTGGCAAGTTTTTTTCACACATAAGCAGGGCTGTGCCTGTTCAAACAAGGTCTTCGGCTGTGCTGGCGTGCATGATGTAAAGCTTACTCTACACATTGGCGTCGTATCAGGGGTAAGGTGGTGAGGGGTGGCTTTCCCCGGTTTTCCCCTGGGCCCCCCCCTCCCCTCAAACATGATTTTGTTTACAAGATGTGTGTTGATTCACTATGTTTTTGGGGATACGGTGTAATCCCTCAGCTTCTGCTGGGGTTGTGCTCTTGCATAGAGAGGCAATTTTTTCTGAAAATTGTTTGGTCGCTGTCATGTGGACTTAGCAAGGCCTGTGACCAGTACTTAATCAAGGACTTGTGTCTTCTCTCGTCATGAAAAACAGCGTTCCTCTTACAGTAGTGAGAGTGTACTTTTGCCCTTTTTTTGTTGTGATGGAGGGTTGTGTGTATCGTTTTCACGTTTAAGATCCACAACTGAATTAGGTGTTGGCCTACAGAAGTTACATGTGTAAGCTCTTGTACCAGGGCCCTTGGCCCCTCTCTTGGTCTGTGTTTTTTCTTCCTTTAGGGTAAAGGTGTAAAAATTCAGGTGGCAGGTTCGCACATGAGCCTATGTGAAGCTGTTACCTTGAACAGGTATACATGCGCTTCATGTAGCACGCTATGACTGGTGTCATGGCTCTGCTTTGTCATTTCATCGTATCAGGGGTGAGGGGTCATGAGGGGGTGAACTGATAAACCCTCCCTCCCCTTTCTTCTGATTGGTCAGGGGGTTGGACCTCCTGTCCTTCGGGCTTCCTGTCACGCTGTTGGGTCAGCGCGTCACAGGGTAGGGAGAGGGGGCGGGGAAGGGAGTTCCCTGGTCCCATGCCATATTTGGGCAGGTGGGTCACGGAATTCCCCCCGCCATAGATAGGGATGGGAATTGATAGGATTTTATCGATACGATTCCATTATCGATTCTGCTTATCGATTCGATTCTTTATCGAATCTCTTATCGATACCTGATCAATTTATAATTTAAATAAATAAATTGGAAATGCAACAGAACTAAGCTGGTTAGAATAACAACATGCAACTTGACATTTCTGATTGTCATTTATTGTTGAGCCCCCATGTCAGGGGCGACAGTGGCTCGGGAGGTAGAGCAGTCGTCTGGCAATCCGGAGGTTCCCGGTTCGATTCCCGCTCCTCCCGGGCAGCGTGTCGATGTGTCCTTGAGCAAGACACTTAACCCCTAACTGCTCCCGATGAGCAGGTTGGCACCTTGCATGGTTGCCTGCGCCGTCGTTGTGTGAGTGATTGGGTAAAATGTAAGGAACAAATTGTAAAGCGCTTTGGATAAAAGCGCTATATAAAAAAGCAGCCATTTACCATGTCAGAAAAATACAAAAACTGTAAAAAATAAAACATTAACTATAGCCTACACTTAAATAAAATAATGTATTTGAGATTCTCTTAAAATGTATTTATTTTTTTATTCTTAAACTAATTTAATCTATTGAATAACAGTCGTTATTCCTCTGACTTCTGTCTCACACACACACACACACACACACAGAGCTCCCTCCCCGGGCCCCTGTCCTGTAAGGTATTGGCTTGTGTTGCTACACGGACACATTTGTATGTTGCACCATGGTACTTCCTGTCTGACGGACTCAGAGTAGAGACTTAGTAAACAAACAATCCGGCTCTTATTATATGTGAACTAAAGAGTACAAGGTTTACACAACAGTCCCCACCCGCTGTTTTATTGTATTTGTACCTGTACTATCCGCTGTCAGCTGTTTATCTCTCTTTGTGAGCTTGATTAAATAGCGTTAGCTCACGTTAGCTAGCGATAGCTCCGCGGCTAATTTTAGCTCACCCTAAACTAAATCAATGACTAGGTTCTAAAGCATTCAAGTAGTTTTCACTGCACATAGAAGTAGCCAAACAGCGGGAGCATTTCGGGAGCATATTACCAAAACCCAGGCAATTTCGAGTCTGCCATGGCTACATGCTAACGCTAACATTATTACGCAACTAGGAAAAACCTGGCAGCGATAAGGGAATCGAAAGTCACGGGAGCCACACGGTTCCAGGCATCGGCCAATTAGGAACCGGTTCCCAACCGGAACCGGTTTTCGATTCCCATCCCTAGCCATAGAGTACGTCACTGGGCACGTTTCTATTGGTTGTGAGACTTCCGTGAGTTCTTTTCGGGCTCCATGTTGTGGACCTCTGTTATTGTCAAGATGAGTTGTGCGGTGCGTGAGAACTTAAAAAGAAGTTCTGCTCTGCGCTCTGTTGCATATGTCTTGAGCTTGGTCACGTAGCTCAATGTTACATATATCTTTTCAATTATTACTCACGTGGGAAGTCTCTCTGGGGGTTCCCTGTTTCCTCTCTTTTATACAGGGCAGGGTTGACGGGTGTTTTCCCTCGGACGCGTCATATGGGACCCATATCTGTGTCTTGGCCAGCTTCCTGCCGCTCTCCCAGGCGGCTTGGAGGGAACGTTATCTTGGTTCTTGTTAGAATTACCATTGATATGTTTTGGGTCTCGACGTGTACATAGTGCTGGCCCTGGGTGCTTCTGTGTGGAACCACGCATGGGCTTGCGCGCCTTGGTTGCTCATCATTGAAACAGCGTTTTTATGGGGCAACTAGGATGGAGTTTGTCTCTTCCGAGCGCCAGTGTACTAGGTTAGTCCCGATGAATTCTCGTTCGTCTCTGGGGGGAGATAACGGAATAGTTCAAAGCATTGGCGGAGGGGTCTCACGCTTTTGGGGTGGGCCACCGGGCGCGGTGCTTTTATGTTCTAACCGTCTTGGTGGCACCCTCTGTGATATTTTGGATCGACACGCGTACCTACCCCCCTCTTAGGACTGGGGATGGTGGCGTGATTAGGACACAGGACTGGTTCTGGTCGCGCCGGACCAGGTCAGTTAACCCGTTGTCCACCGGGGTGCAGATCTGCTGTTCTGGTACCCTGAAGGACTTGTGCTTTTTCGGGGGGAAAATGACGGGTCGGCCCGGGCGTTGCAGGGGTTGATGTTATGGAGGTGTTCGTGATTATGTCACTGCGTGTTATCCTTCACTTTTGCTTGGTCCATATTGTGTTGTACCTTGCGCTGTGCTAAAGGAGCCTGGTCCTTCTCCATTCTTTTTTCGCCCCTCTCTTCTCCTGCTTGGCGGGGCTGGGAGGGGGCTGTCGAGGTGGTTCTTGTACCCCTCTGGCATCCCTGTGTACATCCCAGTCCGCCGGGCCCAGGTCCGGACTTGTTCTCGTCGACCTGTTGGCCTGGGTTAACCCCTTCTTGAGAACTGAAACACTTGTACTGCTGTATAGCCGGTGTATACCCGCAGTGGTGTTTTGGGTTTTTTTCTTGGGGGGGTTATAGGAACAACCGCCTCCTGTTAGGTGGTGGTTGGTTTCCAGGTGTGTTGGTAGCGGAGTCTACTCTCTGGTTAGGCCGGGCTAGACCCCGTCTGCCTGCGAGTGTGCCCCCCGCACCCTTCATGACGTCTGCCAATCGTGTCAGCCTTCTCTGCCTCAGCCCCTCTAGAGGGTCTGGTTTTTTTTGTGGAGGCTGCGACATGGTGCACAGCATACCGAACGCCCCTTCCGCCAGGGTGCTGTTTTCAGCAGACCCCTTAGGCTTCTGTCTAGTCCTCAGTGCTCCGGGCTCAGGTCGAGTCCTTTTGACCTGTTGCCTGGATTGAGGGATCAACCTCTTTGGGGGTTGTCTCCCCGGTGCGCTGCCTGGTCCCACTGTGGGGGTGTAGCCTTGTGCTTCAGGGCGGCGTGCTGTAGGGGGGAAGGGCCTGCTCTTGGATGGGCCCTGTCCGATACGCTGGCGATGTGGGGGGTGGTGTCACTAGTGACCGCCTGGTGGGGTCTGGCCTCACCAGGCCCCCTTTTCCGGGGGGTCCAGTCCCTTCCGCTGCTACGGCCTTGCCACAGGGTTGGGTTCTTGACCTTGACCCCGTGATATTAGGGGTTGTAACGGGTTTTTTTCCCTTCCCGTTCGTTCCCTAGTGGCATGTGGGTTGCGCGCCTGTGTAGTCGTGGGTTCTTCTGTGGGAAGGTAAGTCCCACGGTCTGCTCACCCTGTGCGTTGAGTTGCTAAACCCTCTTTGCACGGTCGGATCCGATTCCCTCCCGTCATCCACTAGGGGGGTCCGGGGGCTCGGGTCCTCCCCAGTTCTGATGGTTGTGGGTAGGGCTGCAACTAATGACTATTTTGGTAGTCGACTAATCTGTCTTATTTTTTCGATTATTCGACTAATCGAAAAAAAAATTATATATAAAAAAAATATATATATTATATAATTTTTTTATTTTTATACATTTTTTTGCACTACCTATCTTTGTGAAAGTGGCTTCTCAGCTCTGGTCCAGCTGAAGACAGAGCAGAGGAACAGATTGGACATTGAGCATGACCTCAGAGTTGCTTTGTCTACCATCACCCCAGACTTTGAGACTCTTGTCAGGACCAAACAACATCCCCAGTTATCCCATTAGTTCCCCCAAACTTACTGTCGGTCTGTTATGTTAAGCTAAGAAGTCTTCAGCTGGACCAGAGCTGAGAAGCCACTTTCACAAAGATAGGTAGTGCAAAAAAATAAATAAAAATAATAATAATATATATATATATATTTTTTTTTCTTCTTTTAAGCGACTAATCGACGCAACAATTCCTCGTCGACGATTTTTTATAATCGACGTTGTCGATTATGTCGACTAATCGTTGCAGCCCTAGTTGTGGGGTGCCTCAGCGGGTACATTTGTCGAGCTTCCGCTCTGCTCAGCTCCTGTGTTCCACTTAGAGCGCAGAGCGTAAGCTATACGAAATATAACATATGGTTATCCTATAACCATAGTTATATGAGTATAGTGAGCGCTCTGCACTGGACTCACTGAGGACCCCGTGGTCTTTGCCTTCGGTGGTGATAGACTTGGGAAGGAGCTGTTAGTATGGCCACACCCCTGCTTATGTAGAGGGGGTGTGGCCAGGCGGATGGGTGTGTACATGTACATGTGGAGACATTTATTCAGTATCTAGACTGATATAGGATATGTTCCACTTAGAGCGCAGAGCGCTCGCTATACTCATATAACTATGGTTATAGGATAACCGTATGTTCAATGTTCAGTGCCAGTTAGGTTATGAGGTTTCTTTTTTCCAATTCAGTTCAGTTCAATGCAGTTCAACTGCCAGTGCAGTGCAATAACTAAATAATAATTAAATAGTTAAATAATACAAAATAATAATTTGCTTAAAAGAAATCAGATTTTTTTTTAAATGTAATTATATGAAAACCGATTTATGTATAATTTAGCTAGCTCGCCAACGTTACTGTGATTAAAGCAAACTTTAATAAACAATTAAAAAAATTATATATTTTTTAATACATTTATTTTTTTATTATAATTTTTCTGGAGGGGCGGGCCGCCCCGCCAAGGCAATGGTAGGGGAAACACTGGAAATTCAAGTGATTTGTTGCTTGGTTGAACACTTACTGCAACAAGTTTTCACTAATCATGTTTTTTTCTTTAATCTAGACATTCTTTCTCCTTTATTTGGAACATTGAAAGAATCTGTTCAGGTGAGATATTATATATTATATTATATTTTTTGTGGATGTTTTATTTTGTCTGCTGATATGAAACAGTCACCTTTTATTTACATTGTTCCTTTCTTTATAGTTTAACTACTGCTTTGACATCGCTTGGATGGTGAAACAGTACCCCCCGGAGTTTAGGTAATACTCGCATTGACATACACTAACCATACTCTCATTTACATACACTAACCCCTGGGCCCTCATTTATCAACGCTGCATATGCACAGATATGTGCGTAAACCGTGCGTACGATAATTTCTAAGCAAAGTGTGGGATTTATCAATATGAACGTGTGCTTGAGATTGTGCGTATATCTACGCACAGGTCAGGTATATGGCACCAAACGGTAGAATAGGAAAACGGCAACGGAAGCTTTCATGCATTCGAGTTTCAACACCGACGTACTGTTCGGTATGACTCATTAATTGTTAATAACTATATATATATATTTATAGTTAATTAATACTTCTCACAGGGAGCTGTTTTCAGAGATAGATAGGGCAGTCTATTTGCAGAGAGAACATAATATTAAAGGGGAACTATCTTATAAATGGCCTTTTTGAGTGTTTAGCATTGTTTCCTAGCTATGTGAACTTATATTAATATGATCTATGTCTCAAAATTCTCATATTGGCGCATTCTTCCAATTCTCCTCTCACAATATTCACCCTCACTGAACTGAGTCGTTTGAAAATGTGCGCGATATGTGATGTCATATAGTCACTGCTGCATGTTAATGTTCAGCAGGCGGCGCAGGCCACACAGTGGTTTAGGTGGCACCTGCAGCCCAGGCTGCAAAACAGCTCGAGATCTTGAGGTAGAAAAATGCTGTTTTTGAGGACTTGATTAGAAATACAAAACAATGAATAAAAAAAATATATATATTACAGAGGTGTTCCATAGACTCACAGGAATTGTGTAAAAGTGCCCAAATAGTGAAAGAAATAGTAAAATAGTTCCCCTTTAAGTAGAGTCCGCTACCCGAGAGACACACTCTCCTTGATTTGTACCGCAATTTGGGACCCAAATTGGAGCGTAGAACAAAATGCACAAATTCCACCCCTGTGCACATTCAAGTCCTCTTCACCCTGGGATCTTTGGCCACCAGCACGGTCCAGCATGATATTGGAGATGGATCGAGCAATAGACTGTACCACTACCACCACCCATGTATCTGTCAAAGCTCCATCAATAAACAAATGCAGTTATGTGAATAGAAAGGGATTCCACTCAGTCAATGTACATGCAATGTGCATTTGGCTGATAAATGTCGTTGCTGGTGGCTGGGAGGAATGCGTGACTCATTGTATTTAATTAAATTGTAATGTTATTACTGGGGTATCTGTAATTAAAATATCACTTAAATGCAGGTGATCGGGGTTATCCACTGAAGCCATAGTTAATGACTCTGACCAACCCAATGACCAAACAGGAGCGCAATTATAATGGGCTCACGCGTGCACAAGAGCTATAGAGTGCATTTATTTTGCAATATACAGCGCAAAATAGTGGTTACGAGTTTGTATTCTCCATTGGGTTGCATTGGTAGAAATTTGCTTCAGTGACTTGTTCATTTCAGTCATTACAGTGCAAATCTCGGGTCAGCTTGTAATTTATTTCTGTAAATGTGCAGGGTCTGTATAGGACTGCGTCAGTCAACACCCTTAGACGCTCCTTCCTCCTGGGTGTCCACTGGAATGGACTTCATAGGATTTATTTATTCTCAAAAAATATTTAACCTCTTAGTTTTAACTCCCTCTTAACTCTTTAACGGCCACCCACTTTCCCCATCTGTACCGCCTGGCGCCAGCGTTATTGACCATTTTAGCGATGTTTGCAGACCCATCGTGTGTTCTGTATTATAGCTATGGAGACAGACAATAGTATGGCTCATTTGCCAGGCATTGTTCATAGTCCATTACTGCCTAATCAGTTCATTTCTACACACTGTAGTTTGTAGTTTACTACATGCTAAACATCGCCCATTTCCAAAATGATCCAGTCTTTTTCCATAGATCGCGAGATATGACGCGCTATATGCAATAAGCCCAAATCACCTGAAACCCCAAATACTCCCAAATCAAAGGTATATACCATGTACATATGTGCCTTCACAAAATCATCAAGGGGGGGGGGGGGGGGGGAGGGGCGGGTCGTTTCAACTAGAAACTGCGATCGTGTTTGTCGAGCATGTTTTACGTCCGGTAAAACACGACACTGTGATCGTTACAAAAACATGTTTCAGGTTCGGTAAAATAGACATAGAATATACCTTACCTTAGCCAGAAGGTATTCCAAAAAGAATAATTCCCAGTGATCGCATCGCCATCGCGATTACACATGTATATGTCTATACGGGAAATAGGCTAAAGGTGCTCCCATAGTCGAGCAGACTGTACACAGAGCAGACTCCGCGGAGGTCCGCGCGGCTCTTTGAGCTTTCATAGTCGAGCAGATCTCAGCGGACGTCCGCGGTCTATTTCCTACATTTCTCGCACCAGTTTTACTACATTTCCCACAATTCTGTCTGTTCTACTGTACTGGCAGATCAGAGGGAACATTATCAGCGGGAGAGAGAGAGAGGGAGAGGGAGAGAGAGAGAGAGAGAGAGAGAGAGACAGAGAGAGAGAGAGAGAGCGCGCTTCACGGGCTCATCTCTCTCCTCGCGCCACCAATCGCTCGCGCAGTGTCACATTTAATGCAGTTCGATGTCAACCAAAACGCCGAGCAGTGTTTTGTGTGACACCAAGTCAGCGGCGCGGATGTCCGCGCGTCAGGAAATAGGAGCTTCGCACCTGTGGGTCTGCTGTCCGCTGAGATCAAAGCTCAAATAGCCGCGCGGACCTCCGCGGAGTCTGCTCTGTGTACAGTCTGCTGGACTATGGGAGCGCCTTAAGGCTCGAGGCGATCGCTGTGTCGGTCTGTCTCCGAGGAGGAGGAGCCCTTGCAAAAAAAAAAAAAGAGAATAGGTGTATCCACACCAAGCCATTCCAGTTCAAAAGGTAGGCGATACTGCCACCTGGTGAGATTCAATCGTCATTGCAATTCCAACGTAGGCAGATGAGCCAGAGACACCTAGAGGGCTCTGGCTGACCGTATAGAACGGGGATCAAAGGAAAATATCAAAGGATTAAAACCTGAGTATACTCGGGTTTTGGCGCTCAACGGTTGGCGAGATAACCCGACTATACTCGGGTATGGCGCTGAAAGAGTTAACAGGCACCCCAAAAAGTGGCCATTTTAGTTTTAGTTTGAGGACTGCATACTTTTTTTGCAAACCAAAATACCATACTTTATACTTATAGCACATGCATGAGCCTGGACTCTTTTAAAAGATAGCATTCTGAAGTTTCAGATACAATAAAGAAATATCACGTTTAGTGCTAATGAAATAGAGTAACATAGGTCTGAACTTGAGTTGTAGAAAAACTTGTTACCCACGTTTTTCTGTAGTAGTTGCAATATCCAGAAGTAGTATATCCAAAAAGAAATGGTATGAGCTGGTTCCATAGCCTGAAGTCTTATGTAGTAGATGTGAGTGATTAGGAGAGATTTTGTTTTTCTCCCATCCCAATGTTAGTCGTTATGCCAATTCCCAATCCCCTACCTGGTCGTTGCATGCTCTGCCGTCGGTCTGGGAGGGCAGAGACTATCACATGCTTCCTCCGACACATGTGTAGCCAGCCCACCGCTTCTTTTCACCTGGCAGTGCAGACTCTCACTGGGGGAGTGTAACGTGTGGAGGACACTACCTCCCCCAGGATCCGACCTCGCTGTGCAGGCGCCCCGACCGATCTGTAGGAGTCGCTGTTTTACAACGACCAGGACAGGACAGGGGTGGCACCTAGGTACAGCGAGGGCATGATAAAATCAATGTTTAAAATTAAATTAAATAAGGGTCAACTCTATTCTGTACAGTGTGAAATAAGCGACCAATGGTGTTCCGTACAGTGCAATAACAGGATTTACGCCGCAAAACTGTATACAAATAGTTTACAATCAATCAAAAATGTTTTTTACTCAAACTGTTTATTAATTAATTACCGTAATTAAATTAATAACATTTTATTTATGTAAATGCTTTTGGATGACGAGCAAACATAATTTCATATCACTCATTCTCAATCAGACATGCAGATCTAAAAAGTTAGATAAGCAGAGCCTTCCAAGTTTTTAGTCCCACGTCAGTTTGTTATTAGATTATTGAACACATATATATATATATATATATATATATATATATATATATATATATATATATATATATATATATATATTATTTTTATAAATGTTTGTAACAAATATCCCCCCCCCCCCCCCCCCATAATTTCACTGAGCTGTATTCATTGGTTCAATTGGAATAATATACGATACATGACATCACACATCTTAACTCAATGACTAAATTAATTTGTGTCTTATATTTTTTAATGACTGAATGAATGACCATTGCATTTATATAGCGCTTTTCTAAACACTCAAGTGCTTGTAGGGTGTAAATTGCCTCCTTCACCACCACTGTGTAGCACCCAACCTTGAGCTACACAGACTCAATGGCTGCCATACCCTGGCACCAGGCACACATCACACAGGGAGACGGGGATTGATATCAGCCAATTACGGGGAAGGGATGATTAGGTGGCCTTGATGTCAGAGACCTGATTGGGACCCCCTATTCTTTGCGATAAATGCCCTGGGTTCTTTAACAACCAAGGCACTCACAACTGTACGGTGTCCCTGTCACTGTGACAGGGGCATTGTTACTGCCAAGTCCAGAGGACAGAGTGCTCCCTGCTGGACAACAACGGCACTTTCCAATAACAGCCTCGACCAGGGCTTGAACCGGTGATCTTCCGATCATGAGTCCGGAGCCCTACCCATGTAGCCACACTGCAATTTTGGGATATGTGTCAAATTACGAGTATGATTATTTAATTTAATTAAATTTCAAACCTTTATTTAAACTCGTAGGACTCTGAGATTACCCTCATTTACAGCGACGACAAGCTTACACAACTTAGACATAGTTATTATCAGCAATTTCATACATATAGACACAATAAAAACGAATCATGGGAAAGCTGGATCTATTTCTGTACAGGAAGCCATTTTTCTGTCACAGCTTGGAAGCAATAATATCCACATGGAACATAAATGAAAATGTCTCATCGAGCCACAAGCCAAGATATTTATACTCAGCGACTCTCTCAATGTTGGAACTGCTTACAGTAGATAATGTACTTCTCAGCTCTGGAGAACATTAAAAGATATCAGTGGCCAATTGAACAGTGTCAGCGATACAGTACACAATAGTATCATCTGCATATAAGTGGGTATGACAGTTATTCACAGAAGAAACAATATAATTAATATAAATAGTAAAAGGACAGGACCCAACACTGAGCCTTGCGGCACCCCTTTAGTTATGGACAAGAATTCAGATTGAGCAGGGCCAATTTCACACACTGATCACCTGAAAACAATCACATGCACCACTATCCATGCCAATACTAGATAACCTTTTTTCAAAACATGTGATGATCAACTGTATCAAAGGCTATATAGAGAGAAACACAGTGTTTCCTATTATCTAAAGCCAAAATTATGTAATTAGTATTCAATGTGGTTGAAATTCTGCTGTGAATCCAGATTGATGTGATGATCATGATAAGTCCTTTTATCCCAACTGTGGTCCAGGGATAAGCCGGTTCTGATCGTTCATGGAGACAAGCGGGAGGCCAAGGCCCGTCTGCTGCAGCAGGGCCAGCCCTACCCACACATCACCTACTGTCAGGTATGCATCTCCCAACCACACATGGAAAGAGTACTAAAATATGAGTACTTATTAATAATATCATTACAGTTCTAACCATGACTTTGAAAACATCAGATGTTTCTCACTTTCTGGCTGTAACAAATTAAACATACAACATGACGTCGTCGCTGACATTTTAAGTTAAAATAGTATGAATAGAATAAGATTTTTAAAATTCAACTTTCATGACAAACATGGCACTGAGTAGTGATATCGGAGTTGTTTTACGAGTACATGAGCACAGTATCAAACTGCACAGAATCACAGATAAATTCAACCTAAAAATACATATTCAATAACAATTCAATGAGTACCATTTTCTGGAAGAGGAAAGGCTTATATGGTAGGACAGGTACATTACAATTATTCTGTCATTTGTCTGTGTCCACACACAACACAACATTAAATTACAGTCATAAATGCACTATAAATAAACAATAGACAAGTAGACAATCAAAGTGGAGGAGAGAGGAGGGAGTGAAGCAGCGTTGCAATCCTAAAACAAACAATCCTAAAACAAACAATCCTAAAACAAACAATCCTAAAACAAACAACCTTAAAACAAAAACAAACCATTAACAGTCAGCTTAACCGTTTCGGGGCCAACCACGGATAAATCCGTGTTTCGAATCCAACGGTTGAGGACCAACCACGGACATGTCCGTGGCAAGGTTGTTTTGGCTTTTATTCCATTGTAATAACCTACTCGATGTCACCGAGCTGCACTGCAGATCTACCCTCCTCTTCGAATTCTGAAAAGTGCATTACCGGCCAGATCCTCTTAGGGGCGCTGTCTCGATAATGCAGTGTGCCCTGTGGCAGAACGGTGCACTATTCTTTTGACTTTCAATGAAGTTTCCAGTTAGCTGGATTCTGGATGTGCAGCCTAGTAGCTTGGAATACCTTTTGCGACGCCGAATTCACTATGCAGTAAAGGAATATATCATCAGCCAATGGACATATTGATCTACCAGATGGCGATCGATAACTGGGAAATGCTTTGGGGGATCCAACCGGCCCACGGTAAGATCTTTTTCACGTAAATGTCATGCTGATCAGGGCTGTTATGATAGCCATCCACCCGAACAGCGAATGAGGCTAATGAGGCTAACGCGGTTATTGGTAATCAATAATCAGAAACGACGTCCCCCGCCCCCCCCCCCCCCCCTTTCATGCATTCATGGTGGACCATCATACCGATCATATGCAGTTTGAGTTTTAACTGTAGCTTCTTTATATCCAAAATGCCATTGGATTTAACGTTAGTAGCTATTAGCCCTGTATCTCGCGTTCCAGGAAATATCCCAGCCGAAATCCCTTATAACGCTTATATTCAAGACGCTATAAAATGAGAACGTATTGATGATTTTTTATTATTTTTTTTCTTTAAGCCATTTTGAAGGGACGGTTTATGGTCTCAATTGACAATGGGAATGGACAGATAGCAATACTATAAAGTATAGATTTAGCTCTACAAACAGCCCCACTGACTATGCAAGTCTGTTTAGAAATGCTGGCCGTCTACAGTGATTTTAGACGGATCCAAATGGCCATGAATGTGTTAATGGAGGCATTGAACGTTTCCAATAGACTCTCATATTCATATTTATATTCCATAGTGCCAATCAATTATAGCTACTGTTTGCACCAACCAATGTCCTGCTGGAAGACTTGGTTAAGAGTTGAATGCTGACATGGTGGACTTGATATAGTAATGGGTGCTCAGCCTCACCTACGAGGAGAGGAGAAATGAGTTTGGACCCTTGAAAATTGCAGCATAGCTAGGTGGCGTCTGTAGCACAGAACATGACTGTAATTACTAAAAGGTTGTATGACATTTTCTCTTCCTTGATATCTCTCACAGACTTTTTGGCAAGCTTAAAGAGAGACTGAGTGCAGAGTAAATAAATAATTTAAAGATTCATTCAGTTCAATGAAAATCGTGTTTTTCAATCTCCTTGCTTTTTTTAACAGAAGGTATGTTGGTGGAAAATTGGTCAAAATGTTAGAACTTTTGAAAATGATGTCTATCCTCCTGGATATCAACATAATCTCTTTCTTGAAGAGATTGCGTAATCTACTTGGGTTGTCAGTTGTCAGTAGGTGTAAATATAATTTATATCAGCTAGCTGATATAATATATGTTCTGAATTTGATATAATGCTGTTTTGGTACAGATTCACAGTTTCTAGCCTTTATTAAGTTAGACTGGTAATGGCCTCATTTACCGTTGTTGTGCAGATAAAACACCAAACCAAAACCCTCTGACATTTCTTGCCAACATATGTTGGAACAAGGTGTTGTTATCTAATTTACTCAATATACCCAAATCCTCTCTCTGTGCTGTTTAACTGATGCAGCACAAACACATTACTAGCGTAATCTTATTTTCCGCTTTGCATAACCTTATTTCCTGATGTCTTTAATCGTTTTATGTTTTTTTTAATTGTTTCTTTAAAAGGAGCCTTTGAAGTCAGATGTCATTTTCTCTTTCTGTGGTGAGATGCAGCCTGTGAGCCAGGCACAGTGCGGCACTATGATAAGCCATGTTAGCGTTGATGTATTTCTCCCCCCCCCCCCCCCCCCCCCCCCCTCTGTTACAGGCCAAACTGGATATTGCCTTTGGAACTCACCACACGTAAGGGTTATTACTTCATTTGCACTGTTCATATGATCTTGTTTCTCTTATTTACATTTAGTCATTTAGCTGACACTTTTATCCAAAGAGACTTACAAATTGTGAACAAAAAGTCAGCAGGAAGGGTACAACTCTGGCGGCTAAGGGTAAGTGGTATTGTTCGTCAAACAGTGTCGATAGACATATTGGTATAGTACAGTAGATAGTAGTATAGACATAGTAGCAAAGTACATAATAGTTTCATACATTTTCTTTTCTTATAAACGCCCCCCTCCCCCTCTGTTCTTTTCACAAATTGCACCCCGTGTGTGTGTCCATGCTTATGTATGCGTGTGAATAATACTTGCTAGTGGTTGCCGGGGCTACAGTACAGCCTCTGTATCACCCTGGCTTTATTTACAGTTCCTATCATTTAACACATGCTCTAAGGCTAGATGTGTGAGCAATAATTTCACTTGAACTTGTTGTGATTGTTGTATAGTATAGTTACTTAGTAACAGCAAGTATAGCATAGGGACATAGAAGAAAAACTGCACATCCAGTGCCTTTAAGCGATTTATTAACATGTCTATTTTACCATGTCTATTCTAGTTATCTTTTTATTATTATTACTATTGTTTTATTGCACAATCGAAGCGGGAATGGCCAACCGCATTTCACTGTATGCCCTGGTATGTATGTGATGAATAAAACTCTTGAATCTTGAAAAATCTTTATGTTGATAAACATTGATTGGGCCGTCCTAGACCCTAGGAATAACATCTTCTTAAATTGAGTGGTATTCTCCTCCAAGGGCCTTGCAGGGTACATTTTCTGTCGTATGCGTAGTGTTGAGTGTTGTAGATAATTGTCCTCCCATATTTGTTCAGGAAGATGATGCTGCTGTGGTATGAGGAAGGCTTCAGAGTTGTCATCCT
This sequence comes from Notolepis coatsorum, assembly GCF_963971535.1. Taxonomy (NCBI): domain Eukaryota; kingdom Metazoa; phylum Chordata; class Actinopteri; order Aulopiformes; family Paralepididae; genus Notolepis; species Notolepis coatsorum. The sequence continues at coordinate 61,461,500 of NC_140184.1, read as the reverse complement.
CACCTCTAACCTCATCCGAGCCGATTGGTACCAGAAGACACAGGGGTGAGTTTGTTTGCTAATGGCTTATCAATGAAGTTGAGTGGTAGCCTCATCCCTGGAGAAGGCCTGAGATCACAATAATATGAATGAATGGAAAGAGCCCTTCCTAGTGTATGATGGTGATCATATTAGAAAGAGCCCTTCCGACTTCCGGTTTGCGATGATCAGGTAGACAGCTACAGGGAAGAGCTCCCGGTCAATGAATATGAAAAAAGGAAGTAAAACGATCTAAAACACGCTAAAAAAGTGACAATTCAAAGACAAGAGAATGAATGCAGAATGAACACGAGGAGAAACGAGAGAAAAACGACCCCCGACAAGGAAAATACACAAAAGGAAAAGATTCAACACGAGGAGATGACGCAACAGGTACAACAAGCTAACGTAACGTTAGATGGCAGTGCAGATCAACCCGGCTGGGTGGTGAAGCTACAAGCTAGCATGCAGGCTAACATGATGGCTAACATGCAGGCTAACACACAGATCATGCTGGATGCAATACAGAACATTCAGATGAGCATGGAACCTAATTCAAATAAGATTGACCAAACGGATGGGAAGGTTAAAAGAACGAATAGACTGACTCGGAGGAGAATTAAAGCGGGGGCTGGAGGATTTCAGAGAGGAAATAAATAAGAGACTTGAGACAGTTGATGAAGAGTTGCGGGCCCAAAAGAAAGACATAGGGACGTTAGAAGAACGAATGGCAGAGACAGAGGAATGGAATACAGAGGCCCAGGAGATTCTAATAGCTACTCTCGAACAACAAATCAGACTGCAGGAGAAGCTAACTGACTTGGAGGGGAGATGAAGGAGAAACAATATACATATATGGGGACTGAGAGAAGGGAGACTCGATGACCAAATATTTGGATAAGCTAATTCGCAAAGAAGTGTCAGAGGTCGACAAGATAGGGATTCAAAGGGCGCACAGGGCGCTCGCCCCAAAACCACAAGCAAATAAACCCCCGAGAGCAGTTATTGTCAACTTCTTGAAATTCGAAGTAAAAGAAAACATACTCAAAGCAGCCTGGCAGAAGAAGATGGAGGTGGAGGGACAGAGAGTGTCTTTTGATCATGACTATTCAACAGAGGTGGCTGTAAAACGTTGGAGCTACGTAGAACTCAAAAAGATTCTAAAAGAGAAAGGAATCAGGTTCCAATCACCAATGACCACGCTGAAGGTACATTGGAATGAAGGCATCAAAGTATACATCAACGCGCAGGAGGCGGCGAGGGAAATGTCTCGGAGAGGATGGATAGTGCCAGAAGGGGAAGGAGAGAGACCTACACTGCTGCAGAGGATGGAGAAGGCACGCAGATGGACCAGAGTCGAGAGACGAGAACGAGGGGAGGAGGTCAGAACGAGAGCAAGAGAGGACCTGAATCGATTCAGAAAAGACCAACCATGAAGTACGACAACGAACAATACGAATACACGGGAGAGGGGTCTGGATGAGAGAGGAGGAGAAGGAGACGAGAGGAGGTGAAGGGCCACGGCGATCCAAGGAAAGAGGAGTACAGAACGAAATTATTATGAAAGACTAAACGATATGAATGCATTCTCTGGGGGACCTTTGGGGATACCAATCCAAGTTATGATTTGAAAATACATACTACGTATACATATTATTTGAAAAGAAAATGACGTTTTGATTCGGGACACATATTATAAGTATCACACATTGGACTGAAATGAAGGACCTACAGGATTGCACGTGGCACACAAATATGGTGATATAGAACATAAGAAAAACATATACAAAGCTCTGACCGGCAGCTCTGGAGCCGAACTCGGATCACACGTTGGACAAATATAGTGAGCTTGGAAGAACCACCACAGGAGGTATCTTCGCCACTAGGGGGGGCCCTCTCACTAGGAGAGCCATCACCCCCCACCCACCAACGGGGAATAGGGGGACAGAATTAGAAACCTCAAATACCTTGGAAGCGCCATCTTGTTGCAGGAAAGATTTGCCTCTAGGATGGAACCCAGGTATGTAATTTCATCTTTCCTTGTGACAATATTGTCACCCACTGTAACAGAGAAGCCGTTGGTCTTGCTGAGTTTGTTATTTGATCCGAAGAGAATGGACTCTGTTTTACCCAGGTGTAATGATAGTTTGTTATCAGCGAGCCAGGTGCAGATTCTGCCGAGTTCTGAGCTGAGGGTTTGTTCAACCTGTAACTTGTTCTTGTCAGAGACCAGCAGGGCTGAGTTGTCCGTGAACAGGAACAAGTTGCAGTCACAAGCTGATGACATGTAATTACTAATTTGCATAAATTAGGAACAGTAACGGTCCTAGTATGCTTTCTTTTGGAACACCACAGTTCACTGGGAGGGGGGGGGATCGGGTACCGTTTACCTCTACCATCTGTTCTCTCCCCTCCAGGTAGGATTGCATCCAGCTCCAGACAATAAAGGAAATAATGGGATACGAAGTGCCTTTGACAGACTTGGTACTATATCTAGGGAACCTGACACAGGAGTATATAAGAGGGGAAGACAAATATCTGATAAAGATACTATTGGTAGCAAGCAAAAAGGCAATAACCAGACTATGGTACAAGGAGGACCCACCAACAAGGGAATAATGGCTAGGAGTAGTAGAGGAGATACAAGAAATTGAGAGACGTACACATATGCTGAGATTACAGGAGGAAACGTTTGGGTCAAAGTGGGAAAAGTGGGAAGAATATAAGGGGAGAGGGAACGACACCACAGAGTGAATAAGAAGGAGGAAAATAAAATGAAATGTAAATATGGAATGTAAATGCAAAAGTGTCAATGTACCCATGTCACTATTGTTTTTATGTTTGTTTCTTGTATGATTTTCATCCCAGTTTTGTTAAATGTTTGTAAGTTAAAAACTGCAAATAAAAGTTTAAGTTAAGTAAAAAAAAAAAAAGTGTATGATTGTGATCATATGTGAACAGGCACAGACTTTAGGGTACCGTACAGAATACCGTACACAGATCAACCATACAGTCACCTGGTGCACAGACTATAACCTCCTCCTCAACTCATCAAAAACCCAAGAACTCATCATCGACTTCAGACGCCAGCCAAACCCCAAAACCCCCATATCCATCTCCGGCAAACATATAATCACCACAGACTCCTTCAAATTTCTTGGCACCCACATAAGCAACAACCTCAAATGGAAAACCAACACAGACCGCATCCACAAAAAAGCCAATCAAAGACTCTTCTTCCTCCGCCAGCTCAAAAAATACAGAATCAGAAAACATCTCCTGCTCCGTTTTTACCAGGCCATCATTCAAAGCATCCTCACCTTCTCCATAACAGTTTGGTACAGCAGTCTGGACATTCACTCCAAAAACAAACTGCAAAGAATAATCAATAAATCCTCCAAAATAATCCGCACACCCCTCCCATCACTCGAATCACTCCACCGCCAAAGTACAATAAGAAGAGCAAGAAAAATTATCTCTGACCCCACTCACCCAGCACACCACATCTTCCAGCTGCTGCCCTCCGGGAGGCGCTACAGATCCCTGACCACCAAAACATCCCACTTTAAAAACAGCTTCTTCCCCACTGCCATACAGACACTGAACTCCCTGTAGCAACCCCCCCTACCTCTGTTGCTATGGACATGGACATAAACTGATATTGTGGTCTTTGTAGTGCCCGGAGGAAAGAGGAATAAACGGAGGTAACGTAATGCTTGTTTAATGTACAAAGCCACGTCAGTCAACACAGAACAACAGCACATGTAATCGCCAGCACAGTAATGAATGACAACAGCGAGTGCCACCGCAATAGATGTCCCCTCTGGCCGCGGTGCCAGATTAGTAGTTCCCTCCCACTACACAACACAGTCAGAGGAGAACACGAACCAATAATGTAGTCACTACACCAGCCCCCCCCAGTGTTCACCTCAATATACGAAATCCTCACGGTGAGGAGGGCGTATGGCCCGGCCCCTACGATTGTAGGTAAAGGCAGGAGGTGCGGGAGGGGGTGTGACAACGTCTGTCACATCCTCCTGCCGAGCAGGATGGGGGGCAGTGACCAGACGCTTGCGAGCTGCGGGGGGTCTCAGGGGTCGCAGGGGGGAATGGCTACGGCGTGGCAGGGGAGGTAGGACCGGGGGCCGGCCTCTGCGCGGCGGCAGGGCCAAGTCCAGGGGCAGTTCAAGGTCCAAGTGGGCCGGCTTGAGGCGATCCACGGACACACACTCAGGCCTACCCCCCACGTCGACCACAAAGTTCTTGGCCCAGGCCTCGATGACGCGGAAAGGCCTGTCGTAAGGAGGACGTAGCAGAGTCCTGTGGCCATCGTGACGGATGAACACGAACCTCGCCGAGTGCAGCTCCGGGGGCATCCTCGACGTAGGGACCCCATGCTGCGTAGTCGGGACCGGGACGAAAGTCCTGGCGCTGTCTAGCAGCGAGACGCACTGAGCAGCGGCAGACCAGGGCTCTGTCGACCTGGGAATAAAGTCACCGGGGACCCGTAGCGGCTATCCAAAAACCAGCTCGGCCGACGACGACTGGAGGTCCTCCTTCGGCGCCGTCCTGAGCCCCAGCATGACCCACGGGAGCTTGTCCAGCCAGTCACCGTCCGTGAGGCTGGCTCGAAGGGCGGCCTTCATGGAGCGATAAAAACGCTCGCAGAGCCCATTCGCCTGCGGATGGTAGGCGGTCGTGCGGTGGAGCTTGACCCCCAGACTCTCCGCCACCGCCGCCCACAGTTCCGAAGTGAACTGTGAGCCACGGTCAGAAGAGAGATCAGCCGGGGTGCCATAGCGGGAGACCCACACCGCGATGAACGCCCGGGCCAGGTCGGGGGCCGTCGTTGAGGAGAGCGGGACCGCCTCCGGCCAGCGAGTCGTCCTGTCCACCATGGTGAAAAGGTAGTTGTATCCGTACAAGGGGGGCAGCGGTCCTACCAGGTCCACGTTGACATGGTTGAACCTCCGCTCGGGCACGGAGAACTGTTCCAGGGGGGCCTTGATGTGCCGATGCACCTTGGCGCGCTGGCAGGCGGTGCACATGTCGACCCAGGCTCTCACATCCCTCTTGAGCCCTTGCCACACAAACCTCCGACACCAGTCGCGAGGACGGCTTCCTGCCAGGGTGAGACAAGCCGTGTATGGCCTCGAAGGCAGGGCGTCTCCAGTTGGCGGGGACTACCGGCCGCGGCTGACCCATGGAGACGTCGCACAAGAGCGTAACCCCCGCGTCACCGAACACTACCTCCTCCAGGCGCAGTCCAGTGTCCGACGACTTAAGAGCTTGGACGGCAGGATCGGCGGCCTGGTCCGCAGCCATGCTGACGTAGTCCAAACCCAGCTGCACCGCACTGACCACCGCCCTGGAGAGACAATCTGCCACCTGGTTGGACTTCCCAGCAACGTGCTGGATGTCCGTGGTGAACTCGGACACGTAGGCGAGCTGGCGCTGCTGGCGGTCGGACAACGGCTCCGCCGTCTTGGACATGGCGTGCGTGATCGGCTTATGGTCCACGTAGGCCGTAAACTCGCATCCCTCCAGCAAGAAACGGAAGTGCCTGACAGCAAGCCACAGCCCGAGGAGCTCCCTGTCGAACGTGCTGTACCTCTGTTCCCTGGGCGACAGCTGGCGGCTGAAGAAGGCAAGCGGCTGCCAGGCGTCCCCAACCCACTGCTCGTACACCGCTCCCACAGCAAAATCAGAGGCGTCCGTGGTGAGAGCGGTGGGCGCCGAGGGCGAGGGGTGGGCCAACATGGTGTCCTGAAAAGCCTTGACCCGCTCCGCCGTCCAGTCCACCGGCTGCTTCAGCGTCTTGCCCTTCTGGGCGTCGTACAGAGGCCGCAGGATGTGAGCGATGTGGCGGAGGAAGCGATAATAAAATGTCACCATCCCGATGAACCCCTTGAGCTCGCTGACTGTGCGGGGGCGCGGAAATGCGGCGACAGCTTCCACCTTCGAGGGGAGGGGGGTCACCTCCTCTGCGGAGACCCGGTGCCCGAGGAAGTCGATGGCGCCCCGCCCGAACTCACACTTCTCCGGGTTGACTATCAGCCCATGCTGGCTGAGCCGTGAGAACAGGGTTCGGAGGTGGGACAGGTGCTCCTCGTCTGTGGCGCTCGCTACGAGGATGTCGTCCAAGTAGACGAAGAGGAATGGTAGGTCCCGGAGCACCGAGTGCATGAGGCGTTGGAAGGTCTGCGCCGCGTTCTTCAGGCCGAACGGCATTCGCAGGAACTCGAAAAGCCCAAAGGGCGTGACGACGGCCATCTTGGGGACGTCCTCGGGGTGCACCGGCACCTGATGGTACCCCCATACCCGGTCCACTTTTGAGAAGAAGCGATTGCCTGCCAGGTTCGCCGCAAAGTCCTGGACATGCGGGACCGGGTAGCGGTCAGGCTTGGACGCGTCGTTGAGGCGGCGGTAGTCCCCACATGGGCGCCACCCACCGTCTGACTGTTCGAGCGCCGAACGATGCCCACTTGCTCCATGTGCGCAAACTCCGCCCTGGCGACGGCCAGCTTCTCCGGGTTGAGGCGTCTGGCCCTGGTGTAGAGGGGAGGCCCCCTGGTCTCAATGTGGTGCTCCACCCCGTGTTTCACCGTGGGCGCGGAAAAAGTGGGCTTGCCCAGGTCGGGGAACTCGGCGAGCAGCCGAAGGTACTGGTCACTTTCGGCGAGTGTATTGGACCACCCGCCGTAGATGGCCTCCCCCTGCGTACATGCAAAGGAAGCGAAAGTCTGCGAGTTGACCAGGCGCTTGTTCCCCACGTCCACTAGCAGGTTGTGGGCGCACAGAAAATCCGCGCCAAGGAGGGGGAATGTGACAGCCGCAACGACAAAATCCCACGAAAAACATTGTCCTCCGAAGCATACGTCCACCGCCCTTGTGCTGTAAGAGCGTATGGGCGTGCCGTCCGCACCCGCCAACTGCGGACCGCACTCTTCTTTTGCCACATCCGACCTCTCTGCCGGAATGATGCTCCACTGGGCACCCGTGAGCAGAGGAAACTGCGACCAGAGGCTGTGTCTCGGATGAAGAGCAGCCTGTTGGTTACGCCAGCGCTCAGGGCCACTACTGAGCGCCGGCCCCGCCGTTTCCCGTAGGTCCGAAGGTGCAGGGTGAGCGGCACCGTCTGGCCTTGGCGCCAAACGTGGCATGGAAGAAGCAATGGCCCGCTGCGTTACCGTGCTGGACATTGGCGCGACCCCGAGTCAGTCGCCATGGGTTTTGCTCCGCAACGAATGTGCACATTTTTTGTTATTATGTTTGTTTTTACTACTTTTTTTATCGAAGCATCACTGGCGGGGACGTCATACGACCGCCAGTCACTTATTGACCTAAACTCCGGACTCAAAGAGGAGTTTAGAGACACTTTATCATGCCAAGAATGGCCAACGGAGATCAGGCGGGACAAAGACAACACGGGAGACAAAGACGGCCGCAAGACAAAGAAGAAACACAGAGGGAAGAGGAGCGGGATCAGATTAAGATTAAGGAAATCTGCTTACCGTCCGGCTATTCCATCTATCTTCCTGGCAAATGCTCGTTCGCTAGAGAGTAAGATGGATGATTTACGAGCGCGGGTCCGATTCCAGCGAGAGATGAGGGAATGCAATATCCTGTGTTTCACGGAGACCTGGCTGAAACCAGTGACTCCTGATCACAGCATCTCTCCCTCCAACTCCTTCACCATCTTCAGAGCGGACCGTACAGAAGCCTCCGGGAAGAGCATCGGCGGGGGGCTATGCCTTATGACCAACAACGGCTGGACTAGCCCCGGGGAAGTGAAGATACTCTCCCGTTCATGCTCTCCCGACATGGAACACCTCACGATCCAATGTCGCCCGTTCCATCTTCCGCGCGAATTCACTGCAGTGATCATGACTGCAGTGTACATCCACCCCCAGGCGAACGTCGGCAGGGCGCTAGCGGAACTACACGACCATCTGAACGTGCACCAGATCAAGCATCCGGACGCAGCCATGATCGTAGCCGGGGACTTCAATCAGGCGAATCTGAAGAAAGTCATGCCGTCTTTCTTCCAGCACATCGTCTGCTCCACAAGGGGAGGAAATACACTCGACCACTGTTACACCCCGTTCAGAGCCGGATACAAGGCTGTACCGGCTCCAGCAACAAACACGTCGGATCATGCCGCCATCTTTCTTGTCCCAGCATATAAACAGAGATCACGTAACGCCGTCGTGTCACGTGAGGTAAAAAAATGGGACGACCAATCAGAGGCCACGTTTCAGGACGCACTAGATGCCGCCGACTGGGGAATGTTCAGGAGTAACAGTGACGTCAGCGATTTCACAGACGCTGTGGTGTCATTCATAACAACACTGGCTGATAGTATCGTCCCCACAAAGAAGGCGAGGGTGTTCCCAAACCAGAAACCATGGGTGGACAGTACTATCAGAGCAGCCCTGAACTCTCGCACCACTGCTTATAACCGGGGCAGAGAGTCAGGAAACATGGAAGAGTACAAGACAACAGTCTACACTCTGCGCAAGGCTGTCAAACTTGCTAAGAGGACGTATGCCGACAAGATGGAGGCACAAATGGCACAGAATGACACAAGAGGATTATGGCAGGGACTGAGGGCTATAACTGACTACAAAGTCAGCGCCCCCTCAATGGGGAGCGACGACGCCTCCCTTGCGGACCAGCTCAACATCTTTTACGCGCGGTTTGGTGCAAACAGTGGCACTGCTAGCCCAACGGCTAGTGACGTCACTGGTGCGCCGGCTGCTGTGGAAGGGGGGGGGCATCCGCGGGGGGGCGGGGACGCTCTCTCATTGACGGTACACAGTGTGAGAAGAGCATTTATGCAGGTGAACACCAGGAAGGCTGCTGGCCCAGATGGAATAACAGGACGCATACTTAAGTCCTGTGCCAACCAGCTTGCCCCGGTGTTCACCGCCATATTTAATCAATCCCTGGCGGAGTCGGTGGTCCCTGCCTGCTTCAAGATGTCTACCATCATCCCTGTACCGAAGAAACCCTCCCCAACATGTCCAAATGACTACAGACCGGTGGCACTCACCTCTGTGGTCATGAAATGTTTTGAGAGGCTGGTCAAGGACCACATTTGTGCCTCCCTCCCCAGTGATATGGACCCTATGCAATTTGCATACAGGACAAACAGGTCCACTGACGACGCGGTCTCCCAGGTACTGCACAGCACCCTCTCCCACCTTGACCGTCAGAAGGGGGGCTATGTGAGACTGTTGTTCATTGACTACAGCTCAGCGTTCAACACCATAGTCCCCACCAGACTGGTGGACAAGCTGATCGAGCTGGGTCTGAGCTCCGCCCTGAGCGCCTGGGTACTGGACTTTCTGAGTGAAAGACCCCAGGCGGTTAGGGTGGGGGGTCAGACCTCCAACACCATCACCCTGAGCATCGGGTCCCCCCAGGGCTGTGTTCTAAGCCCCCTGCTGTACTCACTCTACACACACGACTGTGTGGCCAAGTTCAGCTCCAACTCCATAGTGAAGTTCGCAGACGACACGGTGGTGGTGGGGCTGATCTCGGACAACGACGAGAAGGCCTACCGGGAGGAGGTTGAGGTATGGAACGCTGGTGCCAGGACAACAGCCTGCTCCTGAACATTGGTAAAACCAAGGAGCTGATCGTGGATTATAGGAGAGGACAGCAGGAGACACACACACCACTGATGATTAACGGGGCTACCGTGGACAGGGTGAGCAGCTTTAAGTACCTGGGGGTCCACATCTCAGAGGATCTGACATGGTCAACACACATAGACACAGTAGTAAAGAAGGCGAAACAGCGCCTCTACCACCTGAGACAGTTAAGGAAGTTCAGAGTATCGGGGAAGATACTCCAGTCCTTCTACTCAGGAGCTGTAGAGAGCATCTTGACCGGAAACATCACTGCCTGGTATGGAAACAGCACGGCACAAGACAAGAAGGCCCTACAGAGAGTGGTGCGCTCAGCCGAGCGTACCACGGGTATTGCACTACCTCCCCTGCAGGTTCTATACAACAAGAGGTGCAAATCCAGAGCCTGCAGGATAATGAAAGACCCTCACCACCCCAATAACAGCCTGTTCCAGCTGCTGAGGTCAGGCAGACGCCTGCGAACCCCAGCTACTAGGACAGAGAGGCTTAGGCTCAGCTTCTTCCCCCAGGCCATCAGAGTCCTGAACAATGAACATTGAGTGCCACAGAACACTGAACTATCCACACACAAGCACACATGAACACACACATGACACGCACGCTGTGCACACACTAGCAGCCACATAACACTTTAACATGAGCGGGCACACACTCATGCCGCACACTTATGGCCAAAAGGAAAGGCCACTTTAAATTAGAATAACAGGAACAGTGTATTGCACTACCAAAGCTACCTAGCATGTCCTATATGCTCTGTAAATAACTATGTACAGATACCGAGATGTCACACCATGTTACCTGTTACCTGTTTATTGCACAATGTTGTTTTTTATTGGATTCTATTATATGTTGTAACACTGTATTGCACATCGTTGCGGGCAAGACCACCCGCATTTCATTGTATACTTGTATGCCGTGACAATTAAAACTCTTGACTTGACTTGACTGACCAGAAGGCCTGGCGTCATCCCTCGCTCTCCTGCGACGGTCCGGTGGTGGGGCGGTCGCGGGAGCGAGCAGGTCGGTGGACCGCTGAGGCATGGCCAAAACTAAACGGTCCGCCTCCCTGGCCAGGGCGCGGGGGCCCACGATGTCGGTGTTGGCCAGTGCCATCCTCACTTGTGCCGGCAGCGTGCGCATGAACAGCTCCGTAAAGAGGATCATGGGGTCTTCTGTCCCCAGCAGATTCAGCATCCTCTCCATGCGGGCAGAAGGTCTCTCGTCTCCCAATTCCGACATAGCAAATAGGCGGCGCACCCTCTCTGCAGCGGACAGTTCAAATGTATCTAGCAGTAGGATCTTGAGGCGCTCATATTTGTTCGTCGCCGGGGGATCAGACAAAAAACCTACCACTCGAGCTGCGGTGGAGCTGCCCAACACTGCCACCGTGTGGTTGTACCGGTCATCGTCGTCATCCACGTTGCTCTTGTTGAAGTTCGCCTCCACAATAGCAAACCATGCAGCCGGAGTCGACTCCCAGAACTCAGGTAGCTTGAGCGTGGGCGTGCGTGCACCACGCGCTTCCCTGACGGGGGATGGTGATGGCTGCCGATTGTCTTCCTCGTCCGGACATTTTGTAAGAATGTTCGTTCGCTGATTATTGTACACAATTCGCCGTAACAAAAATCCACGTCGGGGTCACCAGTGAAGTGCCCGGAGGAAAGAGGAATAAACGGAGGTAACGTAATGCTTGTTTAATGTACAAAGCCACGTCAGTCAACACAGAACAACAGCACATGTAATCGCCAGCACAGTAATGAATGACAACAGCGAGTGCCACCGCAATAGATGTCCCCTCTGGCCGCGGTGCCAGATTAGTAGTTCCCTCCCACTACACAACACAGTCAGAGGAGAACACGAACCAATAATGTAGTCACTACATCTTTGTAATTATGTATTTATGTATGTAACTGCATGTAGTATGTATGTATTGTAACTGATGTTATATGTTCTATGTTGGAACAATGCTTTAACTGCACTGAAAACAAATTCCACCAGCCTGGCTGGCTGGTCATTAAAGAATCTAATTTAATCTAATGTTGAGCAATCTTAAAAAAAAATGTACATATGAAAGTACAGGTTCATACCTTCACAATAAGCCATCACTTATCGGGCGGATACTTTTCAATGTATGTCTTATGAACCATGATGATTTTTGATGAGCTCGTTTTGAGCCAGAGACCTTCAAAAGCTTGGAGCTGTGAGAGACAGTCTTACAGTTTAACTTTAATGGAAACCCTGTGTGGGGATTTAAGTTAAAGGAAGGAGAGGAACAGAGGCTTTTGTATCACAAAAAAATTACAATTTATACTCGCACTGTAAAAACAAAGGGCTGACAATGACAAAAGAGGTGATTATTCTGTTAGATGAAAAAGTGATCACAGTGGAACCTTAAATCAAAAACACTAGACTGAACTTATAAGTTTCAACAAAAAAATAAAAACACACACAGAGGGGGAGGGGTAGAGAGAATAAATACATTTTGATGTTACCTTAAACAAACACACTGTAGCACCCACTCCACACACTTTATAGCACACACCCACTTTAATCAAACACACTGTAGCACCCACTCCCCACACTTTATATTTATTGATGAAGGATTGCACTACAACTCGTACACCTTACTGTAAATTGTACCTAAATTGTACCTCATCCCATTTCTGCTTTGCACTATATAGTACTGTACATTAGTACACTGCATAGTATTGTATATTATATGGTAACTCAGAACATTGTACATATGTCTATACCGAACACTGTGACCTCATTTTCTTCTTCTAAAATTACATGCTATACTATGTTATTTGATACTATCTTGTCTAGCACAGTCTCTGGAGCGTAACAGTAAGAAGCATTTTGTATGAAAGTATTCTGTACTTCTGTATGACAACTATTAAAGAAACTTGAAACTTGAAACCTTCATATTTGGACCAATATCTCCCTGCAATTTATGATGGTGATCATATTGGAAAGAGCCCTTCCTAGTGTATGATGGTGATCATATTGGAAAGAGCCATTCCTAGTGTATGATTGATGGTGATCATATTTTGGTACACCTGAAGACTGGAGCTAGGGTGTTCGGCACTTTGGACAACTTGACAGAGATGAAGGTGTCACACAACGTTTATCACAAAGGTTTCAGTCTATGGTAACAAAAGATGGCAAGCTTTCTGACTGTTTGTGTTCCTCTGCTCTGTCAATCTTTCCCCCGTCCCCTCCATGTGTACAAATGCTAGCTACAGCTAAAACCAAAGTGAACCCACAAGTATGGAAATGTTGTAATTTCATCCAAGCACACTGTGTGTGTGACACTATAACGAAATTCTGCAGGTGTGTGACTTGAAAGAATATATATATATTTTTTGACATTTAACGTCAAACAGTGGGTTTTTTTCCCTGTGAAAAATGCAGGATTTCTGTTGAGCGACAGTTGTCAAAAGTGAGCGCCTTTGCATAAATCGGCCATAAGATGACTATAGGGAGGTGTAGTGGTTACGTCATTTTCGTTTTTTCCTGGTCCACCCTCTGTTCCACTTAATGTATTTCCCCATTGACCATTTCTAAATCGGCTTGTTTTAGATAAATAAAGCATTAACGTTGGCATGGTGTACCTTTCTGTGCGTATTTATCCACAATCTAGCTCAACATGAAAATATTCGCAATTAATTGTAAAGGTAGCAAAATCAAGTTCAAGTTTCAAGTTTCTTTAATAGTTGTCATACAGAAGTACAGAATACTTTTATACAAAATGCTTCTTACTGTTACGCTCCAGAGACTGTGCAAGACAAGATAAGTATGAAATAAAATAACATAGTATAGCATGTAAATTAGAAGTAAAAAATGAGGTCACAGTGTTCAGTATAGACATATGTACAATGTTCGATGCAGAATAGACGTAACTGAGTTACCATATAATATACTATGCAGTGTACTAATATACAATACTATATAGTGCAAGGCAGAAATGGGATGAGGTGCAATTTAGGTACAATTTACAGTAGGTGTACGAGTTGTAGTGCAAATCCTTTATTAATAAATATAAAGTGTGTTTGTGTGCTCTAAAGTGTGGAGAGTGGGTGCTGCAGTGTGTTGTTTGTTTAAGTGAGTGGGTGTGCGTGCTGTGTGCATTTGAAAATAACAACGTTTATGTTTTCGTTCGCTGGGAAACTACACTGCTATTTGGCGCTGCTGACTGACGTCACCACAGCATAGCCTCCTGCCTGTAGTCACAGACCTAGGATCAGATTTCCCTTACATTCCATAAGCTTAACAATTCGTACAATGGGAAAATAACTGACCCTGAATCTGTGGCTAGTATCTGTTTCACCCAACACTAGTGCTCCGGTGATCATAGCCATTTATCTCTAAAGCGAACCACTATTTGTAAAAGCCACAACCACGTTACCATATTTGTATTTATCATTTAAATCGTATAAAGTTATTTCGCTGCATATTAAATCACTGTAAATACTAATGTAAATCATTTTCGTTGTACATATTGTGTATAGTTTATAACGTTATTGTTTTTTACATGACGTTAGTAGCTAGCTAGCTTGCTAGCCGGCATTCCCGAAACTCCTAACATGCCCTGATTTTAAATGGTTCTCTCCTCTTTGTATACCTTTGTCCTCACAAACAAAGTTTTCTGCCAGGGAACGTATGGACACGACAGTAGTAGTAGTTATAAGGTTTTTGTGCAAAAATGCAAAGCTTGCCAATGTTCATGCGGCAGAATTGTTACAATAGCCGATAATCCATTTTCCCAATGATAAATCCCTATACGGGTGGAACAACCAGTGCCATCAGACTACACCTCCCTATTGGATAACTCCAAAGTCAACCAGGGAGTTTTAGTTTCTTCAACTTAGAAAGTATCTAGATGTTTTCACCTCCATGTGAAATTTGGTACAAATACACCTTTTCCTCAGTGAGTTAGAGCCATTTATATCAATGCAAAACTTTTTTTTTTGTATCCACTTTTTCTCCACATTTTCTATTTTTCTCCCATCCCAATTTCGTATTTCCAATTCTTCTCTCCCCTGTCTTGAACGTTGCTTGACTATGCCTCCCACTGGTCGGCTGTAGTGAGGATAGAAGCCTTGCATCACGTGTCCCCTCCGGTACACGAGGAGGCAGCCTGTTGCGTCTTTTCACCGCAGCAGCTCGAACTCTCAGTGGCGAGGGGTAATGTGTGGGAGGCTCACGCTGCCCCCGATACTTCCTGTTTCCGCCGCACCGGCGTCACCCAACCGACCTGTAGGAGTCGCTGTCCACAACGTCCAATCCCCACCCACCGGCTTTCCCACCCTCTAACACTGCCAATTGTGTTAGTATGACGGCCGTCCAAGCCGGTAGCAACGCCGAGAGCTGGGCTCGATACCAGCATCTCCTGCGTTAGTGGCGCGCGCCTTGCCCACTGCGCCACTCAGCCGCAGTCAATGCAAAACTTGTGTTTTGTTGGATAACTGCGTCGTGCACTATTGGCATCCAGCCTGATAAAATGGAGGCACACTGTTGATCTCCGCTTAGACATCTCGTTACACCTATGTGACGCACACTGTTGTCGAGTCTCTCAGAATACAACAACACACTCATGTGAGCCTCTCTGGGCGTAACGTGTTTCTCCTGCATGCCTATTGGCTCACTGACACTGGTATCCAAATTTGGTACAGAATAACGAGGCAGTCTTGGATACTCGATAGTATCAAAACAATTCGGTTGGTGCCATAAAAGTGAAGTACCCAGCCCCACTTGGATAACTCCAAACTGGGGAGTCTTTTCAACTTGGAAAATTATATATACATAGATGTTTTTGAAAGGTGCAAATACACCTTTTCCTTAGTGAGTTACAGCTATTTCTATGGAAATTGTCATGGAAATTTTCCTAGGTGTCTTGATGATAAAAAGGAAGATAGAATGTTCTAAATATATTTTTTATATATATATATATTTTTTTTTTATACAAATTGTAGCGTTATGGTTATACTTAGGATTACTGATGTATAATGCACATGAATGTTCATGTATGAATGTATCTGAAGTTGAACATTTAAATAAATTAAATCCCAAATCTGAATTTTTTTTAATGTATTTGTTAAATTATTGGTCCTCATTCTCGAACGGGCATACGTAAAAGTTACCAAGGAATTCCCTTTCCTCTCGATTTACATACTTATTCGGCATTCTCGAACAGCTTTGTATTGTAAATTCTTTGTAGGATTTATGTCATTGGGGATTGCCGATACTACACACATCCGTGGAATTAAATAATTATAATGATAATTAACCTCTTCCACCCGTGCGGTCCATCGGCGGACCACAAATGACATCACGTCATAAATCAACAAAGGTATAGTTTTTTTTGTTAAACGTATTCAAGTATAAACATCATAACCATGTCACAACAGCAGTTATAATGTATAATATCATCAATACATTAGTTTACCAATTGGTTAAAGTGTTTTTGGATAGATTTTCATTTTAGTTTTGGTCTTGTTTAGTTCGCGAAAGTCGACCATTTTGGAAAATTTGAACGTCGGGAATTGTAGTTTTTTGTAGAGGACAACGAGAGCTTTCGATGAGCGTTGTAATTTTTCCAAACGACACTTCCTAAAAGCCTCTATGGGGTTTCAAGCACATTACTTATGTATGATTTTTTTTTATATCTCTTATTATTTGGGATAATAAACCACAACACTTAACGTTATTGACATATATTGAAGCGCAGTTAGTTTCTCTTCCCTATTTTTAGCATGTAGCAACAGTTAGATTTGAAATTAGTTTCAAAACGGTTGCACCCTGATAAAAATAAAAAAGCTACTGTACATACAGTAGATTTCATTATCTGTTCTTATGCACGCCTGGTGATACTAAATGCAAATTGAACTCGGGCATTTGAAATATAAGATTTGGCACAATCCATAAATGTGCGAATTGGCTATAATAAGGTAATTTATAAGCCTGCTATTCTATAATAATATTTCAAATTGCATTGGTCCGGATGGGAGAATTCAGTACTGTATCTACAAAACCTTCTGTTTAATCATCTTCCCTTTATTCATTTCCTTAGATTTTATGTACACATGATCTCAAGAAGGTACTGAACGAGATCAGTGGCAGTCTTTCATGTCTGGTCATTATTAGCATGGTGTTATTCACTGTCAAAGATGCAAAGAAAAATCATAATTCATATTCTCCTTTGTTTCATCACAATTTAAGCAAGCCTAGTAATAGACACACTATTTCTGACACTTGGAATACATTCACTGAGGTTCATAGATGTCCCTAGATACCAAGAAAATGCAAATTACCTTGTAGAAGTGGAGCAATATTCCATTTACTTAGGTATGTATTTTAGGCAGATTTTCAGAAAATATGGCCACGGATATAGCTACTTTATAGTGGAATATACTCTATTAATATGCCATATACTGTTTTCTTCTCTATGATATTATTTATTGTTGGTTTGATGAATTCCTATTGCTAAGCTAAATAAATGCATGGAGAAACTGCTTAGTGAGACAGCTTCAGCGCACGCACATACACACGTAAATGAATCGTTCCAGCAAAGTCAGCTTCTATTATTCGAATGACTTGTTTTATTAGGTATTATTACTTCCAATATCCAATATCACTTCGATATGACAGACATCTGTGGAATTAAATAATTATAATGAGAATAAATACAACACTTTGTATCATTAACAATTATGTTTTACATTTATAGTCATGACTCAACGAACCATGTCCGAAAATAAATAAATAAATAAGAACTAAACCCGATCGCGGCGGATATAGCTATAGTGGAATAGACTTCATATTCCATATACCGTCTTGTTATTATGATATTATTTATTGTTGGTTTTATTTATTTATTACATTGCTTGCACACATCTAAGAGTCAGTGTAGAAACGTCTTGATTGTACGTATGTTACTATTGTACTTACATTTGCACTCTGGTTGGATGCCAAACTTATTTTCGTTGTATTGTACTTGTACTGTATGATGACAATACATTTGAATCTAATCGAATCTCATTTTGGGAGATTATATAAAAGATTATCATTTGGAGTCGCAAATCGTTGTCGCCGTGCGCGTGTGTGTACAGTATATACAGTATCAGATGCTGCATTGTTAATGAACTATAGATTTATATGGAATTCGTTAATCTATTCTTAGTCTATTCCACTATATCGCACGATTGGGTTATTAAGATGCAGCAGGTGAGGCATGCGGCTTAGTGAAGATACTGTATACACGGAGCGCGCATATGTGTACAGTATCCGCTGCTGCATCGTTAATGAACTATAGATTTATATGGCATTCGTTAATCTATTCTTAGTCTATTCCACAATATCGCGTGATTGGATTATTCAGATGCAGCTGGTGAGGCAGGCGGCTTAGTGAAGATACTGTACATACGGAGCACACACACTCAGATTCCTCAATGAGTCATGACTATAAATGCAAAACGTAATTGTCGTATTTATTATCATAATTATTTAATTCCGATGATGCCTGTAGAATAGACTTGAACGCAATCACCAACTATTTATCCCAAATGAAGCCTTTTACCAGTTCCATCACCTGTGCATTGTATGTTACTATTGCACTTTACTATTACATTTGCACTCTTGTTGGATGTTGTATTGTACTTGTGCTGTATGATGACAATACATTTTTTTTATTTTTTTTTTGGATCTTTTTCCCCCTCCATTTTCCTCCGATTTTTCTCCCATCCCAATGTTAGTCGTTATGCCAATTCCCAATCCCCTTCCTGGTCGCTGCGCACTTACCCCCCACAGTCAGATCATCTGGGAGAGTGGAGGCTATCACGTGCTTCCTCCGACGCACGTCCAGCCAATCAACCACTTCTTTTCACCTGGCAGCGCGGATATTCTCCGAGAGGGCGTAGCGTGTGGAAGGATCACACTATCCCACTCAGGTCCCATCCGCGCTTAGCAGGCGCCCCGACCGAACTGTAGGAGTCGCTGTTTACAACGACCCGGACCCACCCCGCCAGCTTCTCCCACCCTCTAATTCAGCCAATTGTATTAGTGTGAACGGCCAGCCAAGCTGGTGACAACCCCGGAGCTGTGAGCTGGATTCGAACAGGCAAATCCAGCTCCAGCTCACAGCTCCGGGGTTGGTGACGAACGCAATCTCTGCTACGCCACCTAACCGCCCGATGACGATACATTTTAATCTAATCGAATTCTGATCAGTCGCAAATTGGTGCCGCGCTACCTGTTGAATACAAGGATCAACACAGCAGAGGTGCAACGGCAGACCCTCTCACTTCCGTTTTGCACACGGCCCTGGCCCTATAAGGAGCTGACTGGGCGTGTCTGTATGCAAATTCAGGGGTATGGGCATTGGGCACACGCTGCCATTTTAAGAATGAGTGACGTACTCCATTCAGCACAGCTGCAAACATTCTGCCCATTTACGAAGACCGTTTCACGCATTCAGGAATCCGGAGGAGGATTTTTGTAAATGTGTTGGTATGACATTTTTACCAAGATATTTACCAAGGCACTTACGAACACATTTGAGAATGAGGACCATTGTCTCTATATGCCTGTTATGTGTGGGGTCTGTTTGTGCCCTGATCAAGCGTTCCTAGTGTGATGTGTTATGTCTAGCTGTAGTTCCCTGTCATGGTTTTGTAGTCCTTATCGTTTTCCCCTCCAGGTGTACCCATTTGTAATTAACCCAGGTGTGTCTTGTCTCGTCATTCCCTCATGTATAAGTATTCTGTCTTCCCCTGTGGCTGATGCTGATCCTGTCTGTGCAGTTATGTGTTCTTGTCCCTCTGCGTGCCCCCCTGTCTTCGGAGGTTTCGTAGTGGTGACCGGAGTGCCGGATGTCCCGCGATGATGTCGGGGAGTTCGCGACCCTCTCTGTGCCACCCCCCTTCCCCCTGTCTCCGGCTGTCCCTGAGCAACGACCGGAGTGTTGAATGTCCCGTGACTAAGACGGGGAGGACGTGACCCTCTTGCGCCGCCCCTGTGCTTCAAATAGATCCGCTATCAACTCTATCTTTAATTTTTCAAAATGTACAGTTGCTATTGCATGCACTCATCTGTGTTTCACCACACACATGAGTGCATGCTTACCAACTGTCCGTCTGCAACACTACTATCACCGACATCTAAGAAGGGAGATCCCCCCTTGAACGGCCCTTCTAAGGTTTCTCTCCTCCACATTGCCTGTGGAGCTTTTTTCCCTATTGTTAGGTTTTAGTGAGTTTTTCCTTACCTTCGCGTGGGGTATGTCTGGGAGTGCTTGCATTCTTTCATTTATTTGCATTCATCTAAAAAATGTTTGGACCCTATGGTGTTCTTGTTCTGTTCTTGACTTATTGTTATGTTGTCTTCTTGACTTGTTTAAAGAAGACCTGTACGGCCCATGGGGACATTAACGTGTGTTGTCGGGCCCTATAAATAAATTTGATTTGATTTGATTTGTCTGTCGTTACTTTATATTTCCTTTTTTTCAACCATGGTAATTATTAATTAAATATTCTTTGTTGGTTACTTTGGCTACCGTCTCCTTATTATGTTACATTGACCTGACATCGAGCCTTCTAGATGTCAATGATAACGTAATAATGCCCCACAATTGCTACAGTGCCAGCAGATGTCACCGTCTAACCAATTCATTGCAAAGAAACATAGTTTGGATGTTTAAATTGCATAAAGAGCATAAACCATCACATCTATCTATCTACAGCAGGGGTCAGCAACCTTTTTGACATGGAGTGCCTGTTTGAAATATAGTTGTAACTAGTGTGCCTCAACAATATTCCATGCATCGTACATTTATCTTATAATCAGGTCTTTTTAATGATAATTTTTACATTATTACATCATTATTGTTATTGTTATTATTAACAATATTATTATGATGGTTGTATCAACCCTAAATCTGAGTTGGGGGGGGGGGGGGGGGGGCAATGCAATGCAGACAAACAGCTGCATACAGTGCGACCATTTCACTCACATTTGCCCATTCATTTTTGGACACATCACACACCATCGGTGTGTGTACTGTACGTGTGCTGTCATAGCTCCACCTACAGGCCTAATGGAGAACACCAGGAGAACACCAGGATGTGAATGGAGGGTGAATGTGAGGTATATCGTGTAAATAAGTTTTGATTGATCGCAAGACTACACTGTAAAAAAAAAAAAAAAAAAAAAGTTACCAGAACTTAAAAATATTGAGTTCAGTTACTGTGCGTTAAGGTTTTCAGTTTTCAATCCATAATAAGTTAACAGAAAAATAAGTACATAAGCACATTATTTCAACCTAATAAAACTATGTTTATTGTCATTGTTTTAACATTATGCCGTCCGAGAACGAGTTTGACGTTTTTGATGTTTGATGTCTGTTTCATGTTTGATATAACCAGTGCTCAACATCTGTACCGAAAACAATTACCACCAACCATCGTTGTGTGGCATTAAAGTATCTTGTATCTTGTATACGTGTTTCGAAAAAGAGCGTTGTGGACCAGAGCCACGAGTATATACGTGACGTTTTTTTTTTTTTTTTTTTTATCCACTTTTTCTCCCATTTTCTATATTTTCTCCCATCCCAATTTTCGTATCATCCAATTCAACCCTCTCCTGTCACGGACGCTGTTTCTTGCCTCCCACAAGCCGGCTGCAATGTGGACTAAGTCATACATAGCACAAGTCCCCTCCGGTACCTGAGGTAACAGCAGTCGCATCTTTTCACCTGCGCAGCTCGATCTCTCAGTGGCGAGGAGTAACGCGTGGGAGGCTCACGCTGCCCCCGACACTTCCTGATTCTACTGCGCAGGCGCACCAACCGACCTGTAGGAGTCGCTGTCCACAATCCCCACCCATCAGTTTCCCACCCCCTAATACGGCCAATGTGTATTAGTACGGACGACCAGCTAAACTGAAAGCAAATGTGGAGCGCTGGGCTCGAACTGACGAGCCCAGCGTTTCCAGCATTTCATGGCGAGCGCCTTGCCCACTACGCCACGTAGCCGCCTGCATACGTGACGAGTTGTTATTGTTTTATTCCATATTTATAGCGCTTCTTAGGTACCCGATCCACTACCAGCATCTTTTCACATATTTGATTTTCGAAACATGCAGTACCGGCCATACCCGCTTAGGGGCGCCATCGCTCCACTGCAGTATCAATGTGAATTTAAAAAAAAATTTAAAAGTACAGTTCTGTGGGCGGATCATAGTTCCTTGATCCCAGCCGAACATCCTCCATCTTTGATCAGCTTGGCGAGCGGTTTTTTCAGCGTGGAATAATGGGATTTATGATTAGCCAATGTGCATATCGATCTACCAGAATCCGATGACTGGTGAGGAAATGCTGCCGGCGATCACATGGCCTGACGGTAGGATAATATTACCCCAAATTACAGCTGGATTGGACATTGTTTTATAACGTAACGTGATCGGTCAATGAAAATGCTATATTGAACGCACACTGTATTGCGGATCAATAATAGTAATCGGCGTTCCCCGCCGCCCCCATTTCATCCATAGATGCTCTGTAATAGGCCGGATGCTACGCAGTTTGTTTTATTTCATTCGTATATATACAGCAGAAATGGCGTTTGATATAACGGCGCCAACGTTTAGCCTATTATCGTTAGGTTATGACTATAACCAAGTTCTGTTAGTTAGGGGCGATGCTTGGCATCGCTACTGCACTATCTCGCGTACGTGCACGCGTACTGAATAAACCACAAATGTACCTCTAATACCAGTATTAGTCTGACCACACCCCTCATCAGCTTACCTTCATAAGCAGGTGTGTGGTCACCTGCTCTCCTCCTTCCCAAGCTTTCACCACAAGGTGAGGACAAGGGCTGCAGCGGCCGTCCGATGCCAAGCATCGCCCCTAACTAACAGAACTTGGTTATAGTCATAACCTAACGTTCTGTATCGTTAGTGGCTTAGCTTGGCATCGCTACTGCACAAGGGAGGCCAAGCGGAGGCCAAATACACCCCGCTGACAGCCCCCCAAAACCATCAGAACAGGGAGGGCCGAGCCCCCCCGACCCCCCCTAATGGAGGGTAGCCCCCCTATTAGGGACGTCACGGGAGGGCGACGGACCCGACCGTGCGAAGAGGCACTCAAGCAACTCAACGCACAGGGTGAGCAGACCGTGGCTTGACCCCACGACTACACACACGCACAACCCGCATGCCACCCGGGAACGAACGGAGGAACAACCTCGTTACTGCCCCCAGAATCACGGGGTCAAGGGCAAACCCAACCCCGTGGCAAGGCCGTAGCAGCGGAGCACGAAGGAAGACCCAGACCCACCAAAAGGACTGGACTCCCTAGAATGGGGGCCCGGAGAAGTCCATGATGCCAGCATCAAGACCCCACCAGGTGGGCACGTAGTGCCCCGCCCCCCACATCGCCAGCGTATTCGGACAAAGGCCCCTCAGTTACTGCACCTGGTATTCCCAGGCGGAACCAACCAGGCCAGAACCTGCCCAGCTTCCGAGATCGGGCGTGTTCAGGTCGGTATGGCCGTAAGCCGAGCGGGCCCCGTCCCCCCAATAGTACACCGCCTGGCACACTGACCCTGCAGAATAGGCAGTCAGCATGGCCGTAAGCACACAAAAAAGGTTAACCAACGGAAGCAGGCAGCGCACCGGGGAAAAACCAGGCAACAGGCTGTTAACCCTAGCCTGGAGACTGCGGACGAGACAGGCGCCAGAGGGGACAGCTGAACACTGCCGCCCCGGCGGAAGGAGCGTAAGCTGGCGGTGTTGCATGACCAAGCCTCCATTTAACAACCCCCACCCAGAGGGGTCGAGGCAGAGAAGGCTGACACGATTGGCAGACGTCATGAACGTGCAGGGGCACCCTCAAACGGTGAACCCGGGAGTTGACACTGCTCCAACACACCAGGGAATCAACCACCTCGGTGTTACCCAATGCGGTGGTTGTTCCTATAACCCCTCAAGAAAAAACTCCAAAACACACCTGCGGGTATACACCGGCTATACCGCAGTACAAGTGTTTCAGTTTCCAAAAAGGGTTAACCCAGGCCTACGGGTCGCAAACATCACTTCGGACCGGGCCTGGCGGTACGGGAAGCACAGGGTCACCAGAGGAGGTCAAAAAACCACCCCCACAGGCCCCTCTTCGCCATGCGTGAGAGAGGAGCAAAAAATAATGGAGAACCAGCCCCTAAGCACACCGTACCCGGTATTCCCCGGCGGTCTCCCAACCAAGTACTAACCAGGACCAACCTGGCAGAATGGCATGGCTGTAAGCCATGACGACAGTGCTGAGTAAAAACATACCCAACCAGGGTCTCCATAGCGCTTAACCCTGTGACACCCAGACCGACCTGGCATTTTTCCCCCTGAAAAAAGCCCAAGTCCCTCAGGGTACCAGAACAGCAGATCTGCATCCCCGGCGGACAACGGGTTCAACTGATCTGGACCAGCGTGACCAGAACCAGTCCCGTGCCCTAACCACGCCGACATGCCTACTCCAGGAGAAGGGCAGATATGCGTGTTGATCTTAACATGAAAAGAAGGCGCCACCCAGACGTTCGGACGAACCGCGCCTGGTGGCCCACCCCAAGGGCGTGAGACCCCACTACATATGTTCAGATCCATCCCGTCATCATCCCCCAGACATAAACGAGAATCCGTCGACAACCCACCCAGGTCATGGGATGTGGTCGCCGGAAGAGGAAAAACCCCCATCTCAGTTGCTTTATAAAAACGCTGTTTCAACCACAAGCAACCAAGGCGTGCCAGTCAATCGCCTGTTTACAGCGAGCTAGCACTATACGTGCGTCGGGACACACCCCCATCAATGAACAGGCTATTTAGACCTGTCATTGAATCCCCAAGGCGCCCAGGGGAACGACAAGAGGGGTGTGACACTCCCTAACTCCAACACTTCTGGAATAGAAAGAAGGAAGCATCAACAGTATGTATCCCAGTCTACACAGCCGGGGTAAAAAATGTTCACATTTTTACATCCCACCACCCTCCCATAGGAAAGAGACGGGGATCCCCAGAGAGACTTCCCACGCGAGCTGTACAGATTGAAAAGAATATATTGCACCTTGAGCCATGTAAAAAACTGGTTTTAGGGCCTCCGGGGAAGAGGCACCGAACCCATACACACTCAATAAACGAATTGAATCGAATATACATACAATAGAAAAGGACCCTTCTAGAGGGTCCACTCACTTTGACAATCTGAGGAGGAAGGCTCTGTACTCTGATGGAGGCTTCCTCACATGGAAGAAGGAGTCCGAACTCACAGAAGGCCTGAGTAGGCGCTTGGTGAGGAGGAGCCCTGACCACCCCCCCTGAAAACAGATCCATCACATGGACCTGAACAGCACACGGAAGTCCTACCAACAGAGACGCGCACGGTGACGTACTCTATGGCGGGGGAATTCCTGCGGTGCACACGCCCAATATACCAGGCCGTGGGACCAGGAACTCCCTCCCCCCCCCCCCCCCCCCCCGTAACGTGCCGAACCGCCACGTGACGGGAACCTTGAAGGACAGGGGGTGTACCCCTGACCGACAGAACAATGGGGAGAGGAAAGGTTACCAGTTCACCCCTTTACGACCCCACACCCATGATACGACGTAACGACAAAAAGAGAATATGACACAGTCATAGTCAGCTCTATGAAGCGTTTCACAGCTCCACACAGCGCATGAGCTAACCTGCTATCTGATTTTTACTAAGGAAAAACACAGAATAGAGAAGGCTCTAAGAACCCCGGTCCAACATACACATGTGCTTCTGTGGCCAGTACAACCCAGTTGTAGGTCACATGACACACACAACCCATCATCACCTACAAAAAATGGCAAAAACACTCAACAGAGGAACGCCGTTTTTTTCACAATGAGAGAATACATCATTCTTGATTAGTATCGACCACAGGCCTTGCTAAGCACACATGACAGCAACCAAACCAATTTCCCTTTAGGAAATAAGTTTCTCCAGCAGATTTAGCACAACCTCAGCAATCAAGCTAAGAGTCACATCGTATCCCTACCACACAAAAGACACAATTAATGCACAACATGTCTGATAGGAGGTGATAAAGTCCCCAGGGAACCGGGGGGGAAAAAACACAATCCTCCTATTTTACCCTCAATACGGCCAGTTAAAACAGGAAAACCTGTTAATGTGTGAACTCACTGTCCATTGTCATTACAGTCTGAGAAAGAACATTCTTTTACTCACTTGTCACCAAGCATAGCTTCATAGGTCAGTTGCCTTAGTAGTGAGTACACGGTACACATAAACACCATGATGTTTCTCACACAACAACCAGATCAATACATCACGATCTGCACGGAGAAGCTAACTGCCAGTGACAAAAACAGCTCACACACAACCCGCAACGTATCCCAAATGCATTGCAACAACACACGTTTTGGGAAAAAACACCGTTATTTCACAATACATTTAGCAAAGTAAAACCAGAAGACGTGTTATGAGGTCTGGCCAACCCCGTACCTACCCGGAACGCAGATCAGCGAAGTGCAGTCACAAGACACCGTAGAACACAGCCGTCCTGTGTTGTTCGACCCGGGCAGCGTCGCCGCTCCACCAGTCGCTACAGTCCTCTTTGTTGACGCAATCCCCGTCTAGGCTCAGGCAGGGTCGACGAACATCCCCTGTCAAGGATGACGTCGTGGTCAAGAGTGTAAAACATGTTAAAATCAAAGCACGTTCAACAGAATAGCATCAAGCTAACGGCTGCTCCAACCGTTCGGGTGCTATTGCTTCCGCTCGCGAGACGCCGATCTAACGACGCACGCGATCAGAAGCGAGCTCCCGGCGGCGCGCGAGAAGCCAAGCTACCCCGCGCCAGGCCACTGACCGGCTAACCGTAAGCCATGAACATGTAAACAATGACATAACACTCACCCAGACAGGCCGCCGTTCTGAACCCCTCCTCACTTTTTAAGAGAAAAGAGAAAACAAGACGTCAACACCGCTTCACAACGGTGACATTACCACGTCCGGCGGAATCAGCACAGTACCAACTGGCCTGTATAGCTGACTTTGAACATGAATCTGCCGCTATCGCACATTACATGCACATATCCCCTCGTGAAGGAATACTCTCATTTGGATATGAAAGATGGGGTCTTAACACGGTGACAGAGAGAATCCACTCGTCCAGAACACACAGGGATCACCAGTGTCAATGGTCGCGGCCCACTAGTTAAAACTACAATGGTCGCCAGACCAAGGCCTTCTGTCGCCTAGGCGGCTAAACAAAGGACCCTAGCCTGGGGCCGGTTTCCATAAACTTTGTCAAGTAGCCCCCATAGCACTAACAGACAAGTGGAGCCCGCCAGCAAACACTACTCACCCAACCTGGAACGCACCGCTCCTCACAACAGCGGCATGTCCGACAGTTCAGCTGAGGCCTGACAGGTTTCACCCCAACAAACACAGCAAGGAACTGCAGTTGAGAAGCATGCAGCGGCGTGCTCCCAATACGAAAACCGGTGGAGGGTTTTTAGAATGATCATCATCTTCTAGACACTCCAGTACGAAGACAATATCGCCGTATTTTCTCGAAAATAGTGAGAGAGAAAATAAAGATATGATGTCAACGTATCCTTGTTTCCCAAGCTGTTCCTAATCCAATTTCTTCCATCATGGTGTCAAGTGTGGGGATCTACCGAGGCACCTCTTCCTTGTGGTGAAAGCGAGAAGGAGGAGAGCAGGTGACCACACACCTGCTTATGAAGGTAAGCTGATGAGGGGTGTGGTCAGACTAATACTGGTATTAGAGGTACATTTGTGGTTTATTCAGTACGCGTGCACGTACGCGAGATAGTGCAGTAGCGATGCCAAGCTAAGCCACTAACGATACAGAACTAGCTTCCTGCAGAAAAGCCTAGACGAAAAGTGCGTTATACCTTATATTCACGACGCTATAAAATGACAACCAACCGATGGATTTTTATTTTCTTTAAGCCATTATGAAGGCACGGTTTATGCACTCAAGTGACAATGAGAATGGACAGATAGCAATATTGTGTTAAGAACACAAGTTGACTTGGTAATACTCACATTTTGAGTAAAAAAAATGGCTTTTAACATGTGCAATGTTCAATGAAATAGAAAAATAAATAATAAAATTTGTTGATTAATCCTGGTGACCGTAATAATGTTTTTGTTATAAGGCTCTGCAAATGTTAATGAATGATGTAGCAATGTATTTCCAGCTAAATTGAAATAATAAACAAATAAAGGGTCTCAATTAAATATGTGGTAGTAAAAAGAACCTGTTGGAGGATTTCAACAAGATAAATGCGACAACAGTGCAAAATATTTCACTATAATATTTCAAAGCAAAATATTTAATGCTGCCCCCTGTGCCTATGAAAATGCCCCCGCGTGCCTATGCAGGCACGCGTGCCTAGGGTTGCCTACCCCTGATCTACAGTATCTATCCTATCTATCCATCTATCATCTATCTATCTATCTCTGAAATTTACCAAGGTTTTCAATGTATTAGCAGAAAGCATAAGGAACATATACATTATTATCAATTAGGCCTATTTGTTAATTACTTATGGCTCTCAGAATTCTGAAGGACCTTTTTTTTCTCACTCCGGTGTAATGAAAGTTTGAGAGGTCTGGTAACTTTGCTCTAGAGGTTCATCCCTCTGTGTAGACCTAGTAGTGTATAGTGGACGTGTTGGATAATTCTTTGACAATTCTGCCACCTGTCTGTTTGGAAATTACCTTGTTGCTGAAGTGACTATGAGAGGAAATATTAACGTTGTGGCTCAACGTTATCCACTGAAATAACAAACTACTGCATTGGGCTGCATAGTAATAACATGCATTAAAGCTTTGATTGCAGAGGTTGTTTGTGTCAATACTGTGGGGATAATGAGTGGCTTTTCCCTTTCTAGAACTCTCCTGCTGGTAACGGACCGTTATTCAGACATAACGTTAAATGTATTGACCCTTGCATATGCCGTACCGTACAGTGTGCAATTCTTGCAGACAGACGTTGATTAATCAATCTTTGTTATAGACAAAACTATCTGTAATCCGCAGACTTAAACGATTCTGGAGAATATCATGTAATATAGCCCACTATAATGGTTACATTTTGCAATTAATCTATGGTTCATATGCATGCCGAACCGCGGGGGGCAAGCCATACGGATCACAGATGAACTACAATCCGTTACATCCCTACAATCTACTATATCTAAGCTTGTAAATATTTAAATGCACTATCGGTGCATATTTAAACTATCAGTAGTCCACAGTTCCTTCCTAAAGGCAACCAAGTATCAGAGATACAAAACCTTTGCAAGATGTACAGACAGTGGATGGTGGACGATGGGTTATATTTTGGATATTTCAGTGGATGGTGGATATGACGGTAATGCGTCATTGGGTCATCAACATGAATGAATACAGCATCCACGTGAGTTTATCTACCACTACCAAGTTAGTAGCTTTGTTGAAATTAAATATGTCATTGGATATAATGAAATGGAAAAAATAGCAATAGTCAGTTTACTGAATCCTTAGGGATTGTATTGCTTCAGAGACACAGGACACGTACCTATTTATATCACCGGTCACTAAAGCATCCATCAAGGTCATATTTTGTTTTTTTATAAAGTTTCTGGTTCTTGGCAAAGCTCCAGGCACGGTGAACTGAAGACTTCATTTGGAATAGGCGGAACAGAGGGGTTTCCTGTTTGTAAACATGCTAAGAGAGCTTCAGGAAGTAGTCTGATCTACTTCCCTAAGGAATGCATCTCCCACCGCATTTTACAAAGTTGATTAGATATTGACACAGATATGGGGTTTTAAACTCATGAAACTCATTTATGAATATGAATATGATTAGCAGTAAGTAGTGTTGTACTAGTGTTGTAGAGCACAGGCATGTGTCTTGAGCCAGTAATCAGCTCATGGAAGTGTGTGTGGGAGGGAGGCAATCACTGTGGAGAAGGTGGCTGGTTAGTAATGACTCATGTTTGATGATCAGGTTCTGGCTCACAAAGTATAGTGCAGGTTGGGGATCACATTCAGGCCGGGAACCACACAGGTTCATATCGGGCAGGTCTTGAATCGCTGAGCCCAATCGGAATGAGAATTTGACATACATTTGAAACTACACAAAACGTTGCACAGGTTGGGATGTGTAAGGAACGTTTTGATGTAAGGAAGAGTCGTCATGGGGGGTGTATTGATTCATGTCTGCATCCCGCCCTCCACCGCAGAATGTGGATGAGCCCACTGTATCCACGGTTACCTGAAAGCAGCCCAGAGAGCGACGGGGAGTCGCCCACCTTCTTCAAGAGGGACCTCCTGCAGTACCTGGCATCGTACCGCGCACCCGAACTCAGTGACTGGATCCAGAGGATCAGAGAGCACGACCTGTCGGAGACCAGGTGAGGATTAGACACACCCACAAACACACAGCATCTAGAAAAAACAGGGATCAGTAACCTCATTACAGAATAAATCGGAGCCTAGGTGGCAGTATATACAGTACAGTCAATTTCCCCTACAGTGTTACATTATAACTGGTAAGATTGAATACAGTTATACAACCTTAGTTTGGCTTTATAGGATAATAAGTTGTAATTGTGAAACATGGAATTGGCTTTTATTTTTTTGCCAACAAAATATTAGTTTATCATGACTTGTGCAGCTATAAAAGGTTTGTTTATGTGTTAGGGTTAGTTGTAATGGTTAAACTGAGTCTCACACATACACACACGCACACACACACACACATGCAGACAAGCACACACATACACACACGCGCACACACACACACACACACACATCTCGCAATGTCTGGATAACCATGATCCAGATGTTTTTTTTTTTTTTTGCAAAACAAAAATTATTAAAAGTCAGCACTCAACACATAATGCATAATGAAACTAACAGTCAAGGTGGTTAAAATTACATGCAAGTACAGAAACAAGACAAAAAAAAAGTCTATAATAATATTTTAACCGTATACAGTGTATATCCAGCGAAATTAACAATTATACAAATGCTTATATAGGACATACCCCTAATACCTATTATCTAAAACCCTACACACATATGCTCCAGCTCGAACCCCCCCCTCCCGGACCCCTCCTTGGATAGTACCTCCATTATCCCTCACTCCTAACCAGACACTACCATTATAAGCTAGCTTTTATTCTCTCCACCACTTCTACCCACATTGACATTTTGGATTCGTTGAAACCCAGAATTCTTCCTGTAGATATTTCTTGATATATCACATCGAGATATGTAAGAGACCAAACTTTCCGGCACATTTTTTCCGGTTGAAACCAGCGTGATGCGATCAGTTTTTTAGCTACTGTGATACCCGATAAGACCAATCTCTTTAGCTGTGGATTTACTGCAAACTCAAAAACATCATTTAAAAGCAATACAGAGGGGTGTACTGGTATATTCCAAGATACGAGTTTTGATAATTGATGGGTCACATCTTTCCAGAATGCCTTAACTGGTGGGCAGTCCCAATACATGTGCATAAATGTCCCTTCGTCTCCATTTGTACATTGGGAGCATTTTGAGTCCTGTTTCAGGCCCATTCTGTTCAGTCTTATAGGAGTCAAGTATGTCCTGTGAATATAGTTAAGATTGATTTGTTGATGGTCCGGGTTCCTTGATGTAAGACGGACATTTGCCCATGCTTCTTGCCAATCAAAGTCGCTTTCCAGGTCTGGAATATCCCTCCTCCAGACAGTGTCTAGTTGAAGGGTTTCATACGAGGACGTTAGTAATTGATAATAAAAACCTGAATTGATAATAAAAACCTGACCAGATGGTTCTGTGGGGAACATGATGTCTAAATCTTCCTCTGCGTGTGTCCTCAAGAGTCTATCTGATTGGCTCCACGCCGGGGAGGTATACAGGCTCTGACATGGACCGCTGGGGTCA
This sequence comes from Notolepis coatsorum, assembly GCF_963971535.1. Classification (NCBI taxonomy): domain Eukaryota; kingdom Metazoa; phylum Chordata; class Actinopteri; order Aulopiformes; family Paralepididae; genus Notolepis; species Notolepis coatsorum. Next base: position 61,429,841 of record NC_140184.1, on the reverse strand, counting down.
CCTGAGGTTGCGGAAGGTAACAACTTCTTCTCTCTCCCCTCATTCCCCCTAGTTTCAGACAGTGACCCACCTTTTACATGCCGATTGCTGGAACTGGATCATCGACCTCTGCTCTCCTCTCCTCTGCTCTCCTCTGCTCTGCTCTCCTCTGCTCTCCTCTCCTCTCTCATCTCATCTCCTCTTTCATCTCATCTCATCTCATATCTCATCTCATCTCATCTCATCTCATCTCATATCTCATCTCATCTCATCTCATCTCATCTCATCTCATCTCATCTCATCTCATCTCATCTCATCTCATCTCATCTCATCTCATCTCATCTCATCTCATCTCATCTCATCTCATCTCATCTCATCTCATCTCATCTCATCTCATCTCATCTCATCTCATCTCATCTCATCTCATCTCATCTCCTCTCCTCTCCTCTCCTCTCCTCTCCTCTCCTCTCCTCTCCTCTCCTCTCCTCTCCTCTCCTCTCCTCTCCTCTCCTCTCCTCTCCTCTCCTCTCCTCTCCTCTCCTCTCCTCTCCTCATTTCCCCAGCTGTTGTATGAGAACACACGTCCCATTCCCGGTGAGGAAAGCTGGCCCATCATTGGTCAGTTCTCCAGCATCGGCTCCATGGGGCTGGACAAGACCAAATGGCTGAAAGGGGAGTTTCAGCGCACCCTGAGCACACTGGGGAAATCCTCCCTCCGCCCAGACCCCCCCATGCACTTGGTACGTTCCTTCCATACACTTGATATGGTCCACTCCTTGTCTTACTATAGTGTTTCCCAACCTCTCGTCAGATGAACCCCACAATGCAAGTCAGAAAGTTGTTGAGCGTTTAAAACTCTATAATAATCTAGTGTTCATGAGTCTAACTGCTTGGGGGAAAAAGCTGTCTCTGAGTGCTGATCTGGAATCTGCTGGTCCATGCCTTTGGGCTGCCGTGCCGTTTGCCGGCAGCAAGCTAACAAAATCAGCGATCTTTTTGTGAGACTAAACTCTCCGCTCTTCGTGGTAGATTGTGTTGATGTTGGTTTTATTTCATCAACAAATGAGGCAGAACACACAGTGAATGTATCCTTTTTTGTTTATTGCACTTTGTTCTTGCTGCAAACAAATAATGAATGCTCCCCCGTGTAGCGCAATGATAACGTAGTGGCGCGTTCAACCCTTCTGATTGGTTGAAATGGCCTTCATGTTTGAACTACATCACCACCTATTGCTTTGGCATTGTACTACATAGGGCTGACCTTCGAAGCTTTTTTTGGCAATCGAAGCTTCGATTTTAATTCGAAGCTTCGAAAAATATAATTATTATAATATAAAAAAAAAATTATCTTATGTTGTGGGACTTGTACAGCACTGGTAAACTTTGTTGTTTTTAAATGTGCTCTATAAATAAAGTGGATTGGATTAATTAATTAAGTAGCCCCTTTCGTGACTGTGACGCAGCCAACAAGGTTTCACTCTGCTGCGCTGCCTGGGTGCAGTGGGGCTGCTCTCACAGCCAACGACATGACATTACATAATTATGTTGCAACCTTCGTCTATCAAGCAAACAATTATATTATATTTTATTTGTATTTTATTTTTTTATTATTTTTTAAACAAACACATAAACAAACATGACAACATAAAATTTGATATACAAGCATTAATTAACAGTGCACATCCAAAGCGGTTAGGTGGCGTAGCGGAGATTGCGTTCGTCACCAACCCCGGAGCTGTGAGCTGGATTCGAACAGTTCGAATCCAGCTCACAGCTCCGGGGTTTTCACCAGCTTGGCTGGCCGTTCACACTAATACAATTGGCTGTATTAGAGGGTGGGAGAAGCTGGCGGGGTGGGTCCGGGTCGTTGTAAACAGCGACTCCTACAGTTCGGTCGGGGCACCTGCTACGCGCGGATGGGACCTGAGTGGGATAGTGTGATCCTTCCACACGCTACGCCCTCTCGGAGAATATCCGCGCTGCCAGGTGAAAAGAAGCGGTTGATTGGCTGGACGTGTGTCGGAGGAAGCACGTGATAGCCTCCACTCTCCCAGATGATCTGACTGTGGGGGGTAAGTGCGCAGCGACCAGGAAGGGGATTGGGAATTGGCATAACGACTAACATTGGGATGGGAGAAAATCGGAGGAAAATGGAGGGGAAAAAAGATATATAAAAAAAAAAAAAAAAAAAACAGTGCACATCCAATGAAATCACCATTTAGATAAATGTCTTATACAAGATATACCCCTAATACCTGCTATCTAATACCCTACACACATATGCTCTCGCTCACTCCCCCCCCCCCGGACCCCCCATTGGATAATCCATCCATTATCGTTCGCTCCTAACCAGGCACTACCATTATATGCTAGCTTTTATTCTCTCCACCACTTCTAACCACATTGTCATTTTGGATTCATTGAGACCCAAAATTCTTGCTGTAGATATTTCTAGATAAATCACTTCGAGATATGTAAGAATCTAGACCTTCCGGCACATTTTTTCCGGTTGAAACCATCGTGATGCTATCAGCTTTTTAGCCGCTGTGATACCAGACAAAACCAATCTCTTTAGCTGTATAGGTACTGCACACTCAAAAACATCATTCAGCAGTAATACAGAGGGGTGTACAGGTATATTCAGAGTTAAGAGATTTGATAATTGCTGGGTCACTTCTTTCCAGAATATCTTAACTGGTGGGCAGTCCCAGTACATGTGCATAAATGTCCCCTCGTCCCCATTTGTACATAAGGAGCATTTGGAGTCTTGTTTAAGACCCATTCTGTTCAGTCTTATAGGAGTCAAGTATGTCCTATGAATATAGTTAAGATTGATTTGTTGATGGTCTGGGTTCCTTGATGCAAGTCGAACATTTGCGCAGGCTTCGTGCCAATCAAAATCTATTTCCAGGTCTGGTATATCCCTCCTCCAGACTCTAGGTGGAGGATTTCATACGAGGACGTTAGTAATTGATGATAAAAATCTGAAACAAAACCTCTTGATGTCTCTCTTTCATAGAAGAATTTGTGGTATCTGTGGTGTACAATTGGTATCCTTAATGGAACACCGTGAGCCTTCAAACATAACAATAACTGTGCGTAAAAGTAATATGTGGAACTGGTGAGATTACATTTTTTGTGTATTTCCTCATAACTACAAAATCCCTGTTTGTTGAAAACATCTCCTAATGTGTGTATGCCCTGCTTTTCCCATCTAGGGAATCTTATAGGTCGTTTTCCAATAAGGAGTGCATTGTTATTGAATAAGGGAGTATGATTATGCCATTTATGTGGGTTGTGTTTCACGCCATATCCGGATCGCATGAGTAATAATGGGGCCAAATTTCAGTTCACATTGCTTAATTGATAATTTGGTGTATACTATGTCCTGCAGTCTATGTGGTGCTACTATATTTACTTCTAAATTTCTCCAGGATACTGATGCTTGGGGATCAAACCAGGTTGTCAGTGGTCTTAAAGTGTACGCCTTAAAATAGTGGAAAAAATCTGGAAATGCCATACCTCCGTCGGCTTTGTTTCTCTGTGCGGTGGATCTTTTTATACGTGGTGGTTTGTTATTCCAAATAAATTTGTATTCGGAAGAGTGTAATTTTTTCCAGTAACCATCTGGAGGGGGTAACGGTAGCATTGAGCTGATGAAGTTGATTCTAGGTAAGACATCCATCTTAACTATTGAAACCCGTGCCTGTACTGAGTTTTTAAGTTTTGACCACCTGTCAAAGTCGTATTTTATTTTATTTTGGATTTCTATGTAATTGTGCTTCACCGTTTGGCTTATGGTAGGGAATACTTCAACTCCCAAACATCTAAAGTGTTTAACCATTGGTATTTCTCCTGGAAGGCGTATGTTTTTTGCAGGGGCGTTAAGTGGAAGGAAAGCCGACTTTGGCCAATTTATCTTAAATCCCGATAGGTCGCCAAAGTCATCAATCAACTTGAGAAGATGAGGCATTGCGGTGTTAGGGTTTTGCATGAACAGTATTACGTCGTCCGCATATAAACAAATTTTGTGTTGTGTGCCCTTGATTACGATTGGTTCTATGAATTGGGATTGTCTTATATATTGTGCTAAAGGTTCTAATGATAAATCGAATAGTCCAGGACTAAGAGGGCAACTCTGTCTAGAAGAGCGTGATACCGTAAAGATTTCGGAGGTGATTATACCTGTTGTAATCATGGCCGATGGGTCTTTGTATAATACTTTAATCATATCAATGCAATGAATCCTTTTCCTAACCCCATCCTTTCTAATACTGCCCATAGATACGACCATTCCAACCTATCAAAAGCTTTCATTGCATCCAGGGACAGCATCGCCTTAGGTGTGGTGTCGTCCTTGCTGGCATCTAGTACGTGTAGTAATCGTCTTATGTTATCAGTGATCAAGCGGTTTCTTATGAAGCCAGTTTGATCCGGATGAACTAAAGATGTCATATGCTTTTGAAGTCTGATGGCTAATACCTTAGAGTACAGTTTGATATCGGTTCCGAGGAGGCTTAAGGGTCTATAACTACCGCACTCGGTGGGGTCTTTGTCTTTTTTAAGGAGGACTGTTATGAGTGCAATATTGTCGTTCTTATGGAAGTTCCCCTCCTTGACTGAGTATAAAATCATATTAAGTAATAGGGGTCCAATTATGTCCCAGCATGAGAGGTACATTTCTGGTGGGATACCGTCTCTTCCTGGAGCCCTACCACTTTGCATTTCGGATATGGCCTTCCTGAGTTCCTCTAGTGTGATAGGTGTTTCTAACTGTTTAGCGTCATCCTCTGAAAGTTTGGGGAGGTTAATTTGATATTATATTTAATTTATAATTTATAATTATATCAGACAATGCACCTACAAAAGCAGATGATTACAATTAAATTAGCCAACTTGGTAACACATTAGTCATAGCAGCATAGGCATAGCCTTATTAATGTTTTGTGTGGCGTCGCCGCCGTGTACAACGATACTTACGTTTTTTAGGTGATTTGACAAAGTTGTTGTAGAGTTGTGATATGCCATTTTCTTCTGGCATATCTGGCACTCTGCTTTTTGGGCATTGTCTTTGCATATTTTAAAGTGTAACCACACGTCTGATGACTTCTTCGTCGACATGTCTGCTGCACATGTCCTTGTTGTTTTCAACACAGATAATCTCCACATGCTTGTTGTAGAGAGGTGGAGTCGAGACGCCGCTTACTTTCGTTTCATTGGAATGGAGGCGGGAAGGCGCCGCTTACTTTCGTTTCATTGGAATGGAGGCGCAAGATTTGAGGCGTCTTAGCGCCTTTGAGGTGCTTTGGTACCATGAGGTGCAAGCATAGTCGTAGTACCCTTGAATGAGTGCTCCTGCCAGAGTCTTCAGGGTATTCTTGTTTACCAGTGAGGAGATCCGGTACAGGAATCGAGTTCGTTGGTTGACTTTTTTTATTACATTGGATGCCATTTTGTCACAGGAAAGATTTGCCTCTAGGATGGAACCCAGGTAGGTAATTTCTTCTTTCCTTGTGACAATATTGTCACCCACTGTAACTGAGAAGCCGTCGGTCTTGCTGAGTTTGTTATTTGAACCGAAGAGAATGGACTCTGTTTTGCCCATGTGTAATGATAGTTTGTTATCAGCTAGCCATATGCCGAGTTTGGAATGGAGGCGGGAAGGCGCCGCTTACTTTCGTTTAATTGGAATGGAGGCGCAAGATTTGAGGGGAAACCTTTTTTATTTTAATTTTTTTACAACTTTGATTTTTTCTTTTATGTTCGAAGCTCGTGCCATCGAACGAAGCTTCGAAGTATTTAAGACAGCCCTAGTACTACATGTATATTACATCACTCGGTAGCGGATTTTACAGTTCCGTGAGTACGTGGTTATTTTTTTAAACCACTCGTTTGATTGATTGATTGAAAACTTTAACAGATTGCAGAATGGGTACAGTACAGTACAGCTCAATACATGCAATAGTTAAGGGGATGCAGACCAGAGAAAGACTTTCGTCTTGTTTACATCAGGGTCCCCCATTTTCAATTCATCATAACATATATGACATACAGATAGACAGTACTGCTACATATATACATTTATGACATACCAGATTTGCATATACAGTACTGTTTGTGATACGAAAAGAGTCCAGAAAAGAGAGTATATACATTTGACGTAGAAACTGTACATTGGAGGAGGTTGGGTAGGTGTTGGGGGGGTGGGGGGGACTGTACATTGGAGGTGGGTGGGGGGGGGGGGGGGGGGGTTGGGTAGGAGGGGTGGGTGGGTGGGGGACACTGTACAAGCAAAACTGTACATTGGAATATTGACAACCATACTTGGTCATTTACTGTACATTGGAGGGGGTTGTGTTAGGACATTTACAGGGGCCAGTTTCGAATTGCAGTCTCCCGTAGGTGTTCTTTGAGAGTGTTTTTTTAGGATGGAACCCAGGTAGGTAATTTCTTCTTTCCTTGTGACAATATTGTCACCCACTGTAACTGAGAAGCCGTCGGTTGCTGAGTTTGTTATTTGAACTGAAGAGAATGGACTCTGTTTTGCCCATGTGTAATGATAGTTTGTTATCAGCGAGCCATATGCAGATTTTGCCTAGTTCTGAGCTGAGGGTTTTTTCAACCTGTAACTTGTTCTTGTCAGAGACCAGCAGGGTTGAGTCGTCCGCAAACAGGAACAAGTTGCAGTCACAAGCTGACGACATGTCATTTGCATAAATTAGGAACAGTAGCGGTCCTAGTATGCTTCCTTGTGGAACACCACAGCTCACTGTGAGGGGGGGGATAGGGTACCGTTTACCTCCACCATCTGTTCTCTCCCCTCCAGGTAGGATTGCATCCAGCTCACTGATAGATAGCTCGTGTGTACGGAGGGTTATTCTTTTGAAAACCTCGGTGTCAAAAATACCTGTGATCGTGTGGACTGGGCCTGAGAGCAGCCATGTGGCTTTGTTATTATGATGTGACGATGTGAGAGAGAGATATCTTGTATTGTGAGATCTTATAGCCCAACTACAGGATAAAGGAAAATAGAAAAGTAGTCAAGATTCAAGATTTTATTATCATTTAAAATAAAGTACAAAATAGAGCTGGCTCATATTATAATAACTTAAAACAAATCTGACCTGTATTAACAAGATTAATCATACCATAAAAGAGTAAAAAAGTAAAAGACCAAACACTATACAAAATATACAATATACACAACCAAAATGTACAAAATGCTAAATGCAAAAATAAGAGAGAATAAATGAAGTTTGATGTTGACTTCATATGGTCCATTTATTATAAAAATATTTGCACTACAGCCATACCTCATTTAGCATTTTCTTTGCATTTTGTACCTCATTGTTTGCATTTTGTACTTTAGGTTGTACTTTAGTCTGTATATTGTATATTTTGTATAGTGTTTGAACTTTATTCTTTTAACTTTTTTCTCACTGTATGAAGCACATTCTCAGGGGGCTCATACAGAACCAAGCATTCCACTGTAATCATAGGCGGCGGGTGAGATGAACATTTGGGTAGGCAATATCGCGTGGAGTGCTCAACATTTTTCCTTTTTTGTCAATACACACACCCACTAGGCTATGCGAGGCGAGCCCCACTCATTTAATATATAGTGCAAATTAAGTGTTCAAATGAAGGCATCCAATAATAGATTAACCATTGTCTTGTCTTAACCATTGTCTTGACCATTGTCATTGCCTTAATGCAGCCAAATGCGACATTTCGTCTTGGCATCAATGATCTTTTCTGCTTTAACTTTGTCTGTGAGATCACTTTCAATGTGAAGCAGACTCTCCTGGCGCATTGTTGTTCCTAGCCAGTTTCGGATGTGATGTGCCTCATTGCTGAGAAAGACCGCTCACAACTTGAATCACAAGTAGCGGTGCTGACAGCAATGAAGGGAACGTTTTTCCTCATTTCGATCTCATCATGCTTTGAAAACAATGTAAGTAGCTCTAAAAAGTTTCCACGATTTGATGAACTCGGACTCTCATCATGTCCTCTTAGGAGCAAGCCCTTGTATGCCAAGATAAAGCAACATATAGCCTCCGGTGATCCGTAGTTATGCCCAGGGGCAGCCCGGTGCAGCTTCTAAATTACTTTGTTTATATGCCTTGGAAAAATACCGTATATCCATTTTGAAATTTTACTAAAAATAGCGCGCTGGTGTTCGCTACAAAGGATCGGCGGGCGGAAATCTATATTAGATTTGTTAGACATCAATAATCTTAAATCTAAGAGTTTCAATAATCTATGAGCCTTAATCTATGCCATATTCTATGCATTAATCTATGCACACTGCCAGCCAGCCTTTATGCGACGGAGAGATACACTTAAGATTTTGACGGAGAGAAGATAATCCCCCCATTCAGATACTATTTAAATCAAACTGTTCCAAAGATATTTAATGTTTGATATTAATGTATCTCGGCATATTTTCACATCGCCAACAAAGTACTGGGTCCATGTCCGTTGTCTCGGAATGGATTTGGTGTGCGCTGTAATTTCTGCCTGTCTCCGTCTCTGACACTTGAGACCAAAAAAGCTCTCCTCCGACAATACTGTAGTTTTTTCACACAGCGTGGGAAATTATAAGCCGCACTGTCTAACAATATCACAAAAAACTGCCAATTTCTCCATTTAGACCTTTTTCTGAATTGTGTGACATTTGGGGATTTCCTGATGAATCGTGAGCTCCTTAACCACTTAAGCTTACCCCACATTTTGCATAAAACGCCTGACGATTGCATACCCAAAGTAATTTTCTATTTATTATACTTTATACTTATAGCACATGCATGGGTCTGGTCTCTTTTGAAACATAACATTCTGAAGTTTCTTACACAACAAGGGAAAATCACATTGAGTGCTAATGTAATAGAGAAACAGAGGTTACTTTTGTGTTGACTTGTTGCCAGATGCCTGTTTTTGGATTCCAGATGAGAGGTAGGAGCTGGAAAACATAATGGTTCCATAGCCTGAAGTCTTACAGTCCAAAGTTTATAAAAATCCCATGGAATTTTTTTTTTAGAAGGTTTTTGTGTGTACCGCAATAAATCAGCGTGATTATCCAAAATGACCGTCCACTTCAATTCATTCAGACATGCGAGTCAAAACAAAGGACTTCTTCGTCACGTTCCCCCACTCTCACCCGCCCGTCTGGGATCGCTTTCGGAGGAGACGCTCCTTGGCTACAACGGTGGTCAATCATTTTCGCCATCAGTGGTGACTGGTCAGTTCAGGACCGGTTACAGTCGGATGTGCTCACTTGACGGAACGGCCTGTCAAATGACGCTCACCGGATATTTCATCTTGTAACCTGAGTTCCGAAGCACGCAATACAGTAGGTTGTGGTGGTGATCGAAAGGCGTCAAATACAACTTTTGAATGGTGTATTGGTTGATCGGTAAAAAATGCAGCCGACAGACGAGAGCAAAGTGCCGTTGAACGTTAACTCATTCAGCGCCAGCTATTATCCCCATCCCTGTAGTCAATGGGCCACGCTTTAACCTGTTAAGCTGTAGCCCTATTTTCAGAAATCTCACCTAAAGGTGCATGCCTAAGTAAATGGAAGATTGCTCCACTTCTACAAGGCCAATTTGCATGTTCTTGGTATCTAGGAACATCTAGGGACCTGGGAGTATGTATTTCCAGTGTCAGAAATATTGTCTGTTACTAGGCTTGAGTAAATTGTAATGAAAAAAAGGAGAATATAAATTATGATTTATTTTTGCATCTGTGCCAGTGAATAACACCATGTTACAATTGTGCCCAAACCGAGCTCGCTCACTGAGCTCATTCAGCACCTTCTTGAGATCAAGTGTAAAAGAAAATCTAAGCAAATGAATAAAGGGAAGATGATTAAACAGAATGATTTGTCGATACAGTAATAAATGATAATCGATTTTAATTATAAATTCATATTTGACCTTGAACTTGACCTTGACCTTATTATGGCCAAATCATACATCTATGGATAGGGAAGGCTCATCTTTCCAATGGCAGGGTTAAATCTGGATTTAGTCATTTCCTTGCAACTTTACAATAAAAAGAGATATAATTAGCATTTTTCCGATAAATTCTTATTTTCGGTAAATCATATCAAACATTGGTAAAAATTTAAATGTACAATTTGACTACTGTTTTGACAGGGTTATGGTCTTTACTCTTGGCTACAAAAAAATTAAATAAAAAAAACATTACCCTCCAAGGGCCCACAGCTCTGCTGGAGGATTTGAAAGTAGACTTCGGAGAGAAAAGGGTAATTTTATACTGTATTTCAGCAGCGGCATACGTATACAAAGCAAATTTATTTTCTTTTTGTCATAATCTGTAATCATAAGTCAGTAATGAGCAAAAGAAAATGCAGCAGTGAGACATATCTCCATTCTCTCTCCCTATCTCTCTTGCTCCCTCTCTCTCTCTCTTGCTCTCTCTTGCTCTCTCTCTCTTGCTCTCTCTCTCTCTTGCTCTCGAGTTCCGGACATCAGGCCATGCTCATTTGGGTGCATATTTTGGAGATGTGTCCTCAGGTTGTTTGTGGCAGAATGGTAGGCCATCTGTAGCTTACATAGTTTGCATACAACTTGGTCTCGAGGTTATTGGCTTGTTTCAGTTCAAGGGATAAACCTACATTTCATTTTCAATCTGCTATGTTGCTTCTGTGTTCTTTCTGACCCCTTATCACAGGTGATGGGAGGAAATATATCAGGTTAGGCTCCCCACAATGCAGGGCTGTACGTTAACTTTTTTTGCACATAGCACTGGTGCTACAGAGGTTGATAGTTTTGTAGCACTGGCCAAAATCTTGTAGCACAAGTATAAAACGTGTTATATTTGTAACAGTCACAAATGTGCCTATTGTATTTGTGTTATTTAGTTGCAGTCAGGGAACAAACTTAACTTTTTGACTTACCAGCCATTTGGCTGGTAGATTTAAAAAAGGCAGATTTTTTACCAGCCAAAAATTATAAATAGCTTTTTAGTATATCGCCATGTGTTATTATTACTATAATACTCTCATATGCTATTTTCAATTAATATCACAAACAACATAAGGAATATTAGCATAATTTTGAGTGGACTGAAGGAATGAGTCAGCGTTAATAGTTTTAAATGCAAATAATTTATTGAAACATAGAAGTGGGGTCGGTTGGGACACACACACACACACACACACACAATGGGGGACCCTGATGTAAACAAGACGAAAGTCTTTCTCTGGTCTGCATCCCCTTAACAATTGTGTGTATTGAGCCGTACTGTATTGTACCCATTCTGCAATCTGTTAAATAAAGTTTTCATTCATTCACACTGTTTCAACTCACCACCCCCGCATCATATTGTAGTCTAGTCTGTCTTCAAACTTCCACTCCTCTCCACACACACACACACACACACACACACACACACACACACACACACACACACACACACACACACACACCTTTCCCCAGTCCACACTGTCTCTAATTCTCTATGGCTCTGCCTCTGATCAGGATTAGCTTGTTAGCTTATGCTAATGTAACGTTCATTTCGGGCGATGTGGGCATAAAGGAATGGCGACGATGCAAAGCGTGTTAGATGCATTTGACCCGTTGTGAGAGAAAAAAAACACCACAGACTTATTTCGGATCGCAAAATAGCCGCAGTCTGCTGTGCAGCTCCGCTCCGCTCGGCTGAGAGCAGAAGGCAGAAGCACGGTCTGGGGTGGATATGACATCACGGAGTTGCTATGGGTTTTTTCAAAATAAGAGTATCATATGAACCTGACTGTTGCTAGCTGCCGGAGCCCAGATATATCATGACTGGAACTGCGCTTAGGCGGAAATGAGACCTGTGACAGGATTTAAAAAATAAGAGTATCAATATGAACCGAATGCCTATCGCACCAGTGCTACTGAAGTAAATCCATTCATCGCACAGACCGCTGTTGCTGTAGCACGTGCAATATATATGTCGCACTGTACAGCCCTGCCCAATGACCCTCAGTCAAAAAGCACAATAACTACACTGAACTGAGACATAACCCCAACCCCTAAAATAGCTTGTGGGGTCCGGCCAATATCCCCACAAAAACAAACTATTTGAATTTGACTTTGATTGACACCCATGGACAGATAGTGACACTGGAAGAATAGATGGCCTGTAGGAGACAGAAGCGCTTGGCCACACTTCTGTGTTAAATATTTAGAAGTGCAATGTGCCCCCTGAATCCTTACCTATATCCCTAACAACGTCACCTCTCACGTAGCTAGCTACCCAGAAGCCAGTAACTGGCTGCCAGAATGACTGCACTTTTGCTACCTGCATACCTCAATCTAGCTGGTTTATAACATCCAAAGCTAGCTGGTTTAGAACATCTCAAGCTAGATTTAGAACATCTCAAGCTAGCTGGTTTAGAACATCCGAAGCTAGCTGGTTTAAAACATCCCAGGCTAGCTGACTATCTGACTAGCTGACAGCCTCTTCCAGGTCCACTCATTGGCTTGTTGATGTGCTCTATTCAATCATTCATTTATGTGTTTATTTATTAATTTGTTTTTTCCAGGTGTATCCATCCGTGGATGATGTGCGGACCAGTCTGGAAGGATATCCAGGTGAGAACAGATGGCCGTTGTTATCCAGAACACCTGTGAAGTCATTATTGCATCACATCACTCCAGGAAGTTACCATAATATAGAACACCAATTGGAGGGTTCTCTCTTTGATTTCTATCTTTAGGAGATGGTTAAGTTTTTAGCACAGCATGAGGAATAAATCAATGTGTTTCAGGTGGTATTGCTGAGTAGCTTGAGTAACGTGTGTTTCATTATGCTAAAAGCACACCGTCAACAGATTGTTTCCTTGTTTGCTCATTTCATGTATTTTTTTGCAGTATTTACCATATTTACACAGTGGCCATTTTGCTCTCACATCATGCTGCATAGGAGAGACTAGATGCCCTACTATGGGGAACATACCCAGAATGCCTTGTGGTCCATTTGACTGTAGCTAGCAAAGCCAAGCCACCACTCGGTTCCGATGCTGTGTTGGAACATAAAATAAAACAAATTCACTGTAGTATCAGCAGGTCAGGACAAGAAGCATACGATTGAAGCCAAGCTATCTACCTAGCCACTAGCATGCTAGTGAAATAGACCCATTTGACTGCAGTTAGCAAGCTAACAAGCTAACGATGTTAGCTGGACAATGCTACAGTGATTTTACATTATTTTATGTTCCATTTGATACAACACAGCATCAGAACTGGTAACGTTAGCGACTAGCATGCTATGTATCTTGGCTTTGCTAACTACAGTCAAATGGGTCTTGTAACGGCCAAAATGGATTTAATGTGCAGTAGATTTATGTGACCAGGGGGTGGCGCTTCTTTTATTTAAGCGTCAGGTACACCTGTAGGAGGAGGAGTTTTGACCCGGAAAAGGGCAATGGTTTTTGACCGCACGCACGCACGAACACGCCACAGGGCGAAATTTTTTGTAGGCAATTAGATATTGTATTCATTATTATTTAATCAGTTTAAGGAACAAAAGTGAGGATATTCTGTTTGCACGGTGAAGCAAATAAATATCATTTTCCAAGTAAAGCTGCCTGCATTGTGTCATTGGGACAAGGACTGTTTTGGTATGAGACCAGGAGTATAACGGCGCGTCAGCCAGTCTAGCTGCGGGATCAAAACTGCTCAGTAGCTCCGTATAAGACGGGAGCTCCTTTAATAGGTCTATTTCACTAGAATGTTAGTGGCTAGCTCTAGTAACGTTACAATCACAAAGAGGGTTTAGGCCTAACAAAATTAATATTGGTTTCAGGTTGCCGACCGACCCTGCCGATTTAGGTGCGACCCAATATATTTTATGAGTTTTTAGAAAAAATTATAAAAAAAAAAGAAATCCGTTTTTTTTTCTTTTTTTTTTTAATAAAGTTTCATAGAAATCTTAGTCAAACATTTAGTATTATGGATATTAAACATGCTGGCAGAGTACATGCATCCATGTTGTTGTGAACATTTTAATTAAATAAAGAAATTCCCTATCCATAGTCGCCGTGGGAAAGAATAAAATAAAAAAATAAAATTAAATAAATTCCCTACCTACCCATGGCCAAACTGACAACCAACCTGAAACCAACTATTAATTTTGTTAGGCCTTATGACTATAGTATGCATGCATTAAAAGTATCCGGGTGCTTGGTCTTAGTCAGACCGCAAGGGTATATTCCCCACAGTAGGGCATCTAGTCTCTCCCCATGTGGCATGAGCATGACATGAGAGCAAAATGGGTGCCATGTGAATATGGTCAATGGGGATGTAGCTGTCACCAACACGAATCTCTGAGGTACCTTTTAACCTGTTAAGCTGTAAGGTCACCTTATAAGGGGACCCTGCTTTTCTTTATCATAAATCGATCAATAGCCACCGTATTAGATCCCTGTGTGGGGTATCATTGGAAAGCTGCACTAATTGGCTACAACCCTGTTCAAGATTTTTCGAGATCGCCAAATGATTGACGGAGCTAGAGCCCCGGGAGTCGGGGTGGTAATGTGTACTTTGGCACACGCCTCACATACTGGCATGTAACTCGAGAACCGCTGAACGGATTTTGTTTGCAATTGACAGGCAACAAATAGGGCTTTAATTCTATTTATATATTGTATTAAAATAAATGCACACCCTGGGCGGTCAGGTGGCGTAACAGAGATTGCGTTCGTCACCAAACCCCGGAGCGGCTAGATTCGCCTGTTCGAATCCAGCTCACAGCTCCGGGGTTGTCACCAGCTTGGCTGGCCGTTCACACTGATACAATTGGCTGTATTAGAGGGTGGGAGAAGCTGGCGGGGTGGGTCCGGGTCGTTGTAAACAGCGACTCCTACAGTTCGGTCGGGGCGCCTGCTAAGCGCGGATAGGACCTGAGTGGGATAGTGTGATCCTTCCACACGCTACGCCCTCTCGATGAGAATCCGCGCTGCCAGGTGAAAAGAAGCGGTTGATTGGCTGGACGTGTGTCGGAGGAAGCACGTGATAGCCTCCACTCTCCCAGACCGACTGTGGGGGGTAAGTGCGCAGCGACCAGGAAGGGACTGGGAATTGGCATAACGACTAACATTGGGATGGGAGAAAATCAGAGGAAAATGGAGGGGGGAAAAGATCAATAAAAAAATATGCACACCCGAGCCGCTAGAGGTCGGCAAAGTGGCGCGTCGCAAATCGTCCTCAAGAGGGCCCACATGTTATGTTAAGAGGATTTATTAATGTTGTGTGTTTTTTTTCAAATGTATCCAAGAGACAGATGTTTGTAAGATTTACCGAAAATAAGAATTTATCGAAAAAGATGATAATTATATCTCTTATCGTAAAACCGCGAGGAAATGACTAAATCCAGATCTAACACTGCCATTGGAAAGAGGAGCCTTGCCTATCCATAGATGTATGATTTGGCCATAATAAGGTCAAGGTCAAGTTCAAGGTCAAATATGAATTTATAATTAAAATGTATTATAATTTATTACTGTACCTACAAATCCTTCTGTTTAATCATCTTCCCTTTATTCATTTGCTTAGATTATTTGTACACTTGATCTCAAGAAGGTGCTGAATGAGCTCAGTGAGAACCTCAAAAGATCAATCAAAAGAACCTCAATGTTTTCATGGTGTTATTCACCGGCACAGATGCAAAATAAAATCATAATTTATATTCTCCTTTTTTGTATTACAATTTACTCAAGCCTAGTAACAGACACAATATTTATGACACTGGAAATACATACCCCCAGGTCCCTAGATGTTCCTAGATACCAAGAACATGCAAATTGACCTTGTAGAAGTAGAGCAATCTTCCATTTACTTAGGCATGTACCTTTAGGCAGAATTTCTGAAAATAGGGCTACAGTTTAAAAGGTAATAGATGGACATTTATAAAAAAAAAAAAAAATAAAAAAAAAAAAATTGGCTCAGACTGTTCCAGAGGTGAGGGCCTCTAGCTTAAAAAATAACTGGCATCGGTTGGCTTTATTACAATCATACTTGTTGTCCCATGGGAGTTACATACATAAAGAAAACAAACAATCTATAAAGAAAATAGATTCATGATAGAAACGTTTAAAAAACGTTGATATTGGCTTTCTATAGTCCATAGTTTCCTGTAGGGCACCAGCATTGATTGATGAGAAGAATAAAAAAAAACTGGTGGTTGGCAATATCTTCAAACAATCATATCTGCCGTTTATTCAGTTCTAATGTTGTTGTCCCATATGGGCACTGTAAAATAAATTAGATTTATGAGCCAGGAACTCATCAGCTGCTGTTTTTACATGTCCTAAGTCTCTGGTGGCAGTAGAAATTTATTGAAAGAAAATAATAATAATAATGTATCCATCCTATCATGGAGCTCTATTGGCCTGGTAGAAGTCCTCTGCTGCTTGTGCCTCACACCTTTTAAGTTGATAGCTAGGGCCACGGAATAGAATAGGCTGTAACCCACTTTTGCAGATTGGGGTCTATGTGGACCGTTGTGCCCCGGGAGGTAAGGGGACCCTTCCCCCTAGCGAGGCTCATAATTCAGGGACATGACATAATAGCAGCATTTCACAACTCTCCCTCTCTGGGTCTTCGGCAAGGTGTGGCTCATCAACTCATCAGTGCCTTAGGGCTCGTTCACGTCTTCACATCAGCCAATGTAGTTCCCTCCTTCTGATTAAGGGCTGAGGGCGATGCCCAGGAGTTCCCAGGGGCAGTAATAATGCTCTGAAACATACAATCACTGCTGACAATGCCATTTCCAACCTGGTCATAATAAAGTTTATCTCGTCATATTGTCAGTGTCTTAATCAAATCTATACTTCAACTGCGTAAGGATGACTTTGAGAAACCATTCCAATAATTCTACAGAGCTTATTGTAATGTTACTGCTGCTGCTGTTGCCACTACTGGGAAATAGCTCCATGTCCTCCGTTTTTGACAAGGTGATGCCAACTCACTCACTTAAGTAGGACACTACACTTCTTGTAAATATATTACGAGTATTCCGATATATTCACACTAGAACCAGCTAATGATAGGTCATTTAGATAAGAGAGATAAGTATATCCCAGCTACCACAGGATGAAAGTGAAGCTTACTTTAAAGCGGGCCTGAAAACCTACCTGTTCAAAAAGGCCTTTGACTGTTATTTTAATTTTCTTGTGCTGTTGTTTTTAAATGGTCTGTTTATACTATGTTTTTAATTAACTATGTTCTATTTTTATCTTATTTTTATTCTGTATTTTATTTTATTTGTTTTACTAATAACTATAATTATTTTTTTTAACTATGTTTTAACCCTGTAGTGTAGCACTTTGGGATCCCAGCGAACAAAAAGTGCATTACAAATTCAATCTATTATTATTTATTATTATTACTCTATAGCCTATGATTTAGTGGCAGCCCAACAACATCATCTGGGATCATTCGTGTTTGTCTGGTGTTCTCATTTATAACCTTGCTGTTTCTATGCTGCTGAGCTGCGACTGTTGTAATCACTGATGCTGACTGTACTGATGACAAACCTGATGCTGACTACTGATGACAAACCTGATGGTGACTGTACTGATGACAAACCTGATGCTGACTGTACTGATGACAAACCTGATGCTGACTGTACTGATGACAAACCTGATGCTGACTGTACTGATGACAAACCTGATGCTGACTGTACTGATGACAAACCTGATGCTGACTGTACTGATGACAAACCTGATGCTGACTGTACTGATGACAAACCTGATGCTGACTGTACTGATGACAAACCTGATGCTGACTGTACTGATGACAAACCTGATGCTGACTGTACTGATGACAAACCTGATGCTGACTGTACTGATGACAAACCTGATGCTGACTGTACTGATGACAAACCTGATGCTGACTGTACTGATGACAAACCTGATGCTGACTGTACTGATGACAAACCTGATGCTGACTGTACTGATGACAAACCTGATGCTGACTGTACTGATGACAAACCTGATGGTGACTGTTACAAAGGGTCAGATTAAACCGAATATATATATTTATTACTTGAGATACTTTGC
Source organism: Notolepis coatsorum (assembly GCF_963971535.1). Lineage (NCBI taxonomy): Eukaryota > Metazoa > Chordata > Actinopteri > Aulopiformes > Paralepididae > Notolepis > Notolepis coatsorum. The sequence goes on along the minus strand of NC_140184.1, from coordinate 61,411,786 downwards.
ATAATATTTGTATATCGTTTGATATCCCTCGTATATTCTTTGTACATATACACGGAATATCCCTTTACCTAGGTACAGGCCAGACCATAATATTCGTTCTCCTATTGGACAGCGACCCCCTAGGCGCCAACGGCCATACCCCCAATGTCTAGTTCAAAGCCACCGCTAAGGCTTGTCTCAACATGTCCAGGTTTGCGCAGTAATACGAGACAGAACTGAGGTTGGCACTAGATTATTCACCTTACGTATAAATACGTCGCAGGTGGATACAGCAGTTAGTTAACCCAACAAGTTGAAGCCTTCACCACGAGTCAACGACCAAGTGAAGTGAGCAACCTTGCGTCTAAATAGAGCACTTAGAACCGCGTGCGAATAGGACAGTAAAAGTGTCAGAGCTTAGTGAAATAACGTCAAGTTCGACCTAGTTAAATGTGAAGTACCGTGCACAGGAGAATCTACACCGGCGAATGCAGAGCCTTTTCCGGCTGGATTATATTGCTTTTGGTACTGTGGCTGCTGGAGCAGAGAACCGTCTACCCCACTGCTGTGTGGGATCTACCCGTGAGGAGCATCACTCGAGCCCGTCTCTAGGAAGAGGCTGGCTGGCTTTCATCTATGCTGTCGCGCATACTTGGATTATAGCTGCTGCTTTTGTCTGCCGATCGAGGGGAGTATATGTACCGCCTCCCGTAGCTGGAGCTTATTGATTCCTCGTTGATCCAGACTTTTGCATCCGAACATTCCTCCCCCCTGCTGGCTTACAACCGGAGGGAACCCCCTTAGTATCTCCAGCTGACTACGAGTGTGCATTATATAATTCTTATGCTACAGGTGGTATTAATTATACCCATCGTAATTCGTATGCTCATGGACTTACGCTCTTGACTTACTTAAGTGTTCTTCGCCATATAAGCGCATTCATAATTCTCATTCTGTAACCTATCGTTGCTATAATAATAAATCCCTCTCACTAGAACTTTAGGTGTCATTGTTGTATTCTTGTGTGGGTGTTCACCATATATACCGTGTACTGTATGGCCAGTAATTAAAGTACATAACTAAGTAGTGGTTTAATAATACCATACTCTCAATACAGTCAGGGAATTGTACCCCTCAGTTACAGTGACTGTACTGATGACAAACCTGATGCTGACTGTACTGATGATAAACCTGATGCTGACTGTACTGATGACAAACCTGATGCTGACTGTACTGATGACAAACCTGATGCTGACTGTACTGATGACAAACCTGATGCTGACTGTACTGATGACAAACCTGATGCTGACTGTACTGATGACAAACCTGATGCTGACTGTACTGATGACAAACCTGATGCTGACTGTACTGATGACAAACCTGATGCTGACTGTACTGATGACAAACCTGATGGTGACTGTACTGATGACAAACCTGATGCTGACTGTACTGATGACAAACCTGATGCTGACTGTACTGATGACAAACCTGATGCTGACTGTACTGATGACAAAACTGATGGTGACTGTACTGATGACAAACAAGCCCTTGATGATGATTCATCCATAAATAGCACACTGCTGGTACAATACACAGCAGCAGTCAAATAGAACGGCTTTTCAACTCAGGAGATCCTACTCGCAAACTCTGGTATGATCTCAGTTCAAGCCTCAGCATCATTTGAAGTAATTTCAACATGGCTACCCACATCACATTAATGTTATTAGCTGTTTTAAGAGTACATTTGTAAGTATATCACTCTAAACTGTCTTTGTGAGTTGTAGTTCATGCAAGACAAATTGTAAGACATTTTTTTTCCAAAAGGTTTAGCATGAGCATCCCTGTTTTTCTGAATTTGTAGCTCGGAGAACATAGACGCATTTCCAACTTTCCACCTCCGAACGCAGCATTAAGCCACCAGGATGTGATCTGCATCCAGTAACATTAACTGTACTCTTCTGTTGCCTCCATTCAGCGGGCGGTTCTCTTCCTTACAGCATCCAGACGGCACAGAAACAGCTGTGGCTCCACTCCTACTTCCAGTAAGTCTGTTTCTCACATGTAAGACCAGTCATTCTATACACAGTATACATACTGTATTATATACTTCCATTAGGTCTGTTTCTCACATGTAGACCAGTCATTCTGTACACTGTATACATACTGTATTATCTACTTCCAGTAGGTCTGTTTCTCACATGTAGACCAGTCATTCTGTACACTGTATACATACTGTATTATCTACTTCCATTAGGTCTGTTTCTCACATGTAGACCAGTCATTCTATACACAGTATACATACTGTATTATATACTTCCAGTAGGTCTGTTTCTCACATGTAAGACCAGTCATTCTGCACACTGTATACATACTGTATTATCTACTTCCAGTAGGTCTGTTTCTCACATGTAGACCAGTCATTCTGTACACTGTATACATACTGTATTATCTACTTCCAGTAGGTCTGTTTCTCACATGTAGACCAGTCATTCTGTACACTGTATACATACTGTATTATATACTTCCAGTAGGTCTGTTTCTCACATGTAAGACCAGTCATTCTGTACACTGTATACATACTGTATTATCTACTTCCAGTAGGTCTGTTTCTCACATGTAAGACCAGTCATTATATACACATTATACATACTGTATTATCTACTTCCAGTAGGTCTGTTTCTCACATGTAAGACCAGTCATTATATACACTGTATAAATACTGTATTATCTTGCTGTTCTGATGTTAGAGGACCATGTTTCAAGATTCAAGAGTTTATTCATCACATACATACCATGTGGAATAGAATAGACCATGTGGGTTCCCAAGTAATTCAAGGCACCCTTCTCTTTTACTGTCACTAAAACATTTGGTAGTTGTTTTTTGCTGATTCACCACTGCCACCTTTGGTTCCCATGTATCTGAAAATGTGTCACCACAACAAAAACAAAGTCCAGGAAAGTCACCACGATTGACTAAAATGCCTAAAATGGGGACATATTTGAGTCCTTCTCAACAAGTTAAAATATATCTTGAAATAACCTCTCTGTCAGTTCTGTTTTCAATGTGCTGTTTCTGTGCTTTTCTCGTACATCTAGCAGTGAGTAGCATTCCTGTCGTTAAAAATGTTGTCAGAAACATATTAAGTTCAACCTTTCATGAGGGAGGGTTCTTGTCATGGCTGAGCTGCGGGACAGTTCACAGGAAAAGGTCATTTTCACAATAGGTCCCTTTTAACATGTGTCACATTGTGGTTTAAGCAGCCACCCCTGCCCTGGGTCAGGCTAATTAGACCTGGGAGCAGTCGTGGCTGTGGGATGTACACACAAACACACACATGCACACGCACGCACACACGCACAAACACACACACACGCACAAACACACACGCACGCACACACGCACAAACACACACGCACACACACACACACACGCACACACACACAGCCTTTGTCTAGACAACACCATCTGCTCTGGCTTGTAACATCTTGCCACACATCGCCGCAAGGTCTGTTTTTACCAGCTCTGCCCGTGTCCCAGCGTAGGAATATTTATTTCATTTTGGTAGTTTTGTCCTCATTCCTTTTGCCGGTGGCTGACTGCGTTGTTAAGCATAGTGTATGAAGGAGATGAGATGGTTTCTAATCTGGCAACATTCCTGAAAGGTAAAGATTTTGAAGATTTTTTTATGATTTTTAATCTCGGCCCAAGCTTGATTAAACAGATTAATTAAATAATAAATTTCTGTCTGTCTTGATCCATGTAAACGTCCAGCCGGTGGCAGGCTGAAACTACAGGACGCAGTCAAGCCATGCCACACATCAAGACCTACATGAGGACGTCTCCTGACTTCACACAACTAGCCTGGTTCCTCATTACCAGGTGTGTTTGTGTATATGTGTGTATATTTATGGACTCATTATTCTCTGGTTTCAAACCAAACAGTGGCTCGGGAGGAAGGCAGCGGAGACAGCTGTATTGGTAAATGGTAAAGCGCTTTACAATTTAGTTCCTCACATTTTACCCATTCACTCACACATTCACACACCGACGGCGGAGGCAAACATGCAAGGTGCCAACCTGCTCATTGATAGCAGTTAGGGGTTAAGTGTCTTGCTCACACCTGCAGACACGGTTCTCATCATCATCGTCTTTGAAAGCATGCCGAGTAGGCCGGAGGTAATTATTTTGACATAAATAAATTCAATGAAGAGTCTCCTCTATACCTGAAACTAAAGTAAACGGTTGCTAACCTTCAGTCTGCACTACTTTACCTCTTTATTTATTCAGAACAACAGGGTAGAAGTCTTTGGTTGTTTTTCCTGTGAACGGGCCAGAGGTGATATCTCCCTTCAGGATCTTCATTATAGCCCAGAAGGACCTTGACTCCTGCCGTCACCTCTGCAGCAGCAGATCCTCCGTGAACACGATAACTCCAATACCTTTCATTAGAATCCTCACACTACTTCTCGATGCCTTGTCCGATCATGATGATATTTACAATTTGTTGTTACTTTGTGATATCCTAGCATTGTGAGATTATATGACTATATGATATAGAAAATTATATGACCATTGTTTACAGTTCTCCAAAACAGCTTTTGTTCCTTGGCCGTTCACGTGATTCAACAGCAAATGTTTAGTTTACATGAAGACCATATCACTTCTATGTGCTTTTGGTTGCTTAAAGGGGCTTTTCACAGATTTTCAACCTGAATCCTATCATTCTTTTGTGAGGAGGACATGTGATAATTGACCTGTCTCAAACCCTGCCCTCTTTTCTTGATCCTCCAATCACAACTGTCGCTTACCTCGGACAAACCAAGTTTGTCCGAGGTAAGCGACAGCTGTGATTGGAGGATCAAGAAAAGAGGGCAGGGTTTGAGACAGGTCCATTGGACATGAAACTTCCCAATGTGTTTTGTGTCGCCCAGAGGAGAGCAGACCTCTAGTGCAGTGGTTCTGTGTCGCCCAGAGGAGAGCAGACCTCTAGTGCAGTGGTTCTGTGTCGCCCAGAGGAGAGCAGACCTCTAGTGCAGTGGTTTTGTGTCGCCCAGAGGAGAGCAGACCTCTAGTGCAGTGGTTCTGTGTCGCCCAGAGGAGAGCAGACCTCTAGTGCAGTGGTTCTGTGTCGCCCAGAGGAGAGCAGACCTCTAGTGCAGTGGTTCTGTGTCGCCCAGAGGAGAGCAGACCTCTAGTGCAGTGGTTCTGTGTCGCCCAGAGGAGAGCAGACCTCTAGTGCAGTGGTTCTGTGTCGCCCAGAGGAGAGCAGACCTCTAGTGCAGTGGTTCTGTGTCGCCCAGAGGAGAGCAGACCTCTAGTGCAGTGGTTCTGTGTCGCCCAGAGGAGAGCAGACCTCTAGTGCAGTGGTTCTGTGTCGCCCAGAGGAGAGCAGACCTCTAGTGCAGTGGTTCCTTACCAATGTGTTGTGTGTCGCCTGAGGAGAGCAGACCTCTAGTGCAGTGGTTCCTTACCAATGTGTTGTGTGTCGCCCAGAGGAGAGCAGACCTCTAGTGCAGTGGTTCCTTACCAATGTGTTGTGTGTCGCCCAGAGGAGAGCAGACCTCTAGTGCAGTGGTTCCCAAAGTGGGGGCTGCGATTTTTTATGCAGTCAGGCCACTGAACTTAGAAGCAGGCCAGGCCAGTGTTTCTGGTTGCAGAGATCACTGCAACTCCCACCAGTTGGAGAACTATCTCTCTCTATCTCTCTCGCTCACACACACACACACACACACACACACACACACACACACACACACACACACACACACACACACACACACACACTAGGCTGGTCAAGCTATGCCTCCTAAAGTGTGAAAACGGAAGTACAGGCTTTCCGGTTTCGACAAAACAATTATAGAAACATGTGAAGTGCACAATATTTCTTTGTTTAAGCCACTGCAACGGCTTTGTCTGAAGAATTTACTACATGACCGGGACGTTCTAGCTTGTTTGCCGACAGGATTCGGGAAAAGTTTGGTCCGTTCTGAGGCAGCTTCCAGGGGAAGTACATACACCGGAAATTCTACCCCATACACACTTTCGGCCGTAGTGCTTTACCAGTCTTTATCTCACGGAGGAACGAGGTTACACACACACACACACACACACACACAAAGGGAGCCGCATGTGATTGGTGGAGGCGGGACCCTTACAAAAAACAAAAAATCCATCAAAATCAGTGTTGTTGCTAATCATTGACACATGCTAGCCTGTAATAATCCCCCCCAGAAAAATCTACTTTGCATTTGATATATTGCAAGTATATGCCATCACACACATTGGCATTTAAAGGGTTAGAATTAAAAATGAATTGGATATGTGGTGTTATGATCAGGGCTGAAGTTGAATAAAAGATTTATTAAAGAAAAAGTGGTAAATTATTTCAACATATAGTCATATTTTTTTGGCGTTTTTGGACAATTTAGTCCCTTATAGTAAGAGTGAGTATTTTTTTCATCTGACATTACAAAAAAACTGAAAATCCATCAAAATCAGTGTTGTTGCTAATCATACATATGCTAGCCTGTTTTTTAACAATAATTTGTGATGCCATCACAAACACTGGCATTTAAAGGGTACAAATAAAAAAAAATCCTGCACCAGAATGCAGGAAATTAAGTCTTTGTAACAAAAAACGTCCTGGTGGGGGACCCTCCGCTTAATTAAAAAGTGGCCTGACTGGGGCTATATTTTGCACTATATTTCCTGGCCTGAATGATTTCCCCAGTCCGGCCCTGTTTAAAAGCCTCCAATGCTTATTAGTGTGTGTGCGTTTGCATGTTTCATCCATACATTTCCTTTTATAAAAAAAGAAAAAAAATAGTGGGGGCCTAAAAACTTTGGGAACCCCTGCTCTAGTGAACTGAAGACACTATTATCACCCAGAGGAGAGCAGACCTTTAGTGAACTGAAGACACTATTATCACCCAGAGGAGAGCAGACCTCTAGTGAACTGAAGACACTATTATCATCCAGAGGAGAGCAGACCTCTAGCAATATCCTTGGCAATATCATACGCAAATTTGGCATAAACTATTTTTATGCTGATGACACCCAATTATACATACCTATTAAACCAAACGATTCCTCCCAATTACAAAATCTTGAGGCTTGCCTGCTTGCCATTAAAAAGTGAATGTCGCAAAACGTTCTACTCCTTAACACTTTCATTGCCAGCCATGCGGTGCGCCTTGAATGCCACCACCCACTTCAATGATAGAGCTCTCATATTTGCAAACGCATAAACTATGTCTTAAATTATGGCTGTGTGTAATCTGGCCGTCACTTATCAATGACTTGTTTGCAGTCAACATTGTCTAAACGGATTGTTTTTTTAATCGGTTCATTTCCGTTTTATACCATTTTGAAAAACGGTAATCGCCCTTTACTGGAATATTCTGGAATACACAAAAACGGTGTAATTTTTCGGCCTATTTATGAATTGTTTTCAAATAAACGCTAGATTATCGATAGTATATGTGTACTATGCACGATATAGAAGCAAGCTGAAAAATCGATTCTCTCATTTCCTGATCAGCACACACACACACACACACACATAGGGCACACGTTGATATCTCTGTGAAAAAAGCTCTGATTATCCTAAGACTGGTAAAATAGATTCCTTACCTCAGATCAGATGTTCTCCAAAAAGATTATTCCAATTCCTGATCGCCATTCCAAATATCGATCGCGTTTATTGATCCAACGCTGGGTACTGGAAATATGTATTTCACGCTGTTCTGGGGCTCGGCAATAAATCCGATCCTCTCGGGTGACTTGCCCGAGAAGTAAAATGAGGAAGCAGGATTTTTTTCCCCCCCATGTGTTTCATTCAATCCATTCCAAATGGGTGCAGTACCACAGGGAGAGACGATAGGGGGCGGTATTTTCCCAATGGAGCTCAGAGAGAGTTTGCAACACTAACGTGAGACTAGATTGATGAAATATGAATTCAAATCGCTAATAAAAAAAAACTAGATCTCGTCGTTCGCAATGAACGGTCGGCATGAACAAACGAGATATCTCGTCGTTGGCATTGAAAGTGTTAATGCAGATACAACTGAGATGGTAATCGTTGGCCCCCCAAACCACAGAGGCCTGTTTGAGGACATCTCCCTCAACTTTGACACTTGTCATTAGGGATGCTCGATATTGGCTTTTTTACCGATACCGATATTGTCCAACTCTTAATTTACGATACCGATATCAACCGATACCGATATATGCAGGGTTTCCCCCCCCCAAAAAATTGAATAATTTCAGGTAATTAACATTACATATCTCTTGTTGTGGAATTAACACAACATTATGCATACTTTTGACAATAAATAAAATCAGAATTTGTTCTTACATGCTTGCCTGGGTAAATAAAGGTTATAGAAATGTAGTTTTTTTTGGAATACCGATATTTTCCGATATCACATTGTAATGCCGATATCGGCCGATAATATCGGTAGGCCGATAATATCGGACATCCTTACTTGTCATGTATCTCAGAGCTCCACCATAAAAAACCTCTGAGTCATAAAAAAATTCACCAAAATTGCCTTCTTTCATCTTCGTAATATCGCAAAAATTCACCCCATTTTAACTCTGGCTGATGCTGAAACCCTAATTCATGCTTTTGTCTCATCACGTCTAGACTACTGTAACGCACTTTTTTCAGGCCTACCTAATTCAAGCATCAAAAATCTTCAACTCATGCAAAATGCGGCTGCACGGATACTAACTAAAACTAGAAAATGTGATCACATCACACCAGTTTTGTCCGCCTTACACTTAGGGCTGGGCGATATGGCCAAAAATGATATTGCGATAACGATATCGATAACAATATCATATCACTCGATATTCGATATTATCGATATTGTTATAAGTTTAAAAAAAAATTATAATAATTATAAACAGATGTACCGTAATTCCTCTAATAGTAACCGGGTCTCAAATACAAGCCGGGTCTCTATTAATGGCCGGGTGCGCTCTTGAGCTAAGCAATTATAAGCCGGCCTCCTAATACAAGCCGGGTTACTAATATACTGAGCTGCATACTGAGCTAGTTACTTGATTTCACTTTGAAAACGTTGAAATGACCAGTGACCACCTGTAATTGCACTGTTTACTATTTCATACAGTACTTGGTTTCAATAAATGAACCCAGTACATTTTACTGGGTTCAAACTGACACAAAATGTTGATTTATTCATTATGATCCGTTTGAAAATTTTTAATATAGGCCTCCCTCTTATACAGGCCTCCTCCTAATACAAGCCTGGTACCCGCTACAGTTGAAACAAATACAAGCCGGGGTTACTATTAGAGGAATTACGGTATGTTTATTTTGCAGCAATTCTTTGTCGTTGCCGCCATCTTAGTGTTACATCCCCTCACACTCCAGTTCTCAGGCTGCAGCTGGTTTGAAAGCGAAAGTAAACCGGCTTCTCTGCTGGCTGTGGCTCCAGAGGAGTTGAACAGTTCTGGCTCTGCTAGTTTATTTTCTATTTTTTGGTGCTTTTTTGGTGGACAAACCACCGCACATGTGCACCGTGACTCATGACTGGAGACTAGCTCTGATAGCACACATAGCTTACTGTGTACAGACGGTTTCAAACTGTATTTTAAATTAGAAAGCAAACAAAATAAATGGACAAGAGATAAATAAATCTCAATTTGGTCAGTATTGTCATTTGGACAAGCAAAGCCATTACTTTAAGTTGCAGGCAAGAAAGACAAGTCTGTCCACTGTCTCTGGTTTTAAAACTGCCCTGTTGCAGGTACAAAAAAAACGATTTTTTTTCTTCGATTTTTTTTTTATATCGATTATTAAAATATATCAAGATAATTATCGTTATATCGCCCAGCCCTACTTACACTGGCTTCCTATTCAAGCCCGATCTGACTTTAAAGTGCTACTCCTCACCTACAACATTTTAAATAGGCTCGCACCGCTCTATCTATCCAATCTCATCTCTCGATACTCACCCGCTCGTGCTCTGCGCTCACAAAATGCGGGCCTTCTATCGATTCCTAGGGTTAAAAAGAAATCCGCCGGCCACAGAGCCTTTGTCTACCGTGCTCCCTACCTGTGGACAGTGGCGAATATTCATGGGAGCCAAGGGAAGCCAAGCTTCCCCAAAAATATGAACAGTAAAAAAAAGTTATACTTTTTTTTTGTTTTTTTTTTTTTATATAGTTTACAATAATAATAAAAAAATCATTATTTTTCATCTCTGTGTTATAATATTTTTTTTTGAATTTTCTCCCTCTTCTCCTTCTCACTCTCTCTAACACTCTGTCAGACTCACTGAGGCAGGCTGGCAGTCACTCTGTGCTCACTGCAGCTCAGGCAGGATAGAGGGGGAGGTGTCTGTTTCTAGCGTCCTGGTCCGTCCCCATTGTAGTTGGTTGTGGACTCCACAACCAATTATTAGCCAATACGATTCAAGCTTAATAAAGGGTTGGGTTAATGTAACACGGGGCAGTCTGGCTGCCAAGTAGTCTAGCGTCTTCAAATGTTCCGCCCTAGGGGCGGGCCAGTCCAGAACGTTTCCACCGATTGACCAATCAAATCACATTAAAAGCTAAACGTGACGACGTCATCGCCTCGGCCTCGCGGCCACGTAAACTGAACGCGGAAGTGCAACTGCGTTGGGGAAAATATACACGCCTCGCGGCCACGTTCGAATCAAAACAACAATACGATTTAGGCTGGAGGGAACCCCGGAGATAGCTAGTTATGTGAGTCTTAATGTCTAAACAAACAGCATTGTTTGATTGATTGAAATTCGGATTCCGCTCTCGGATTAATTCATTGAGGAGACCTGAAATTCGCTCAGTTGCAGAAAAGTTTAGGAGAATACCTGAATACCCACAGGACTTGGAGAACTTTGTGGACGAGTTGCTTTGCTTTACTTAATTTGGACCAAGGCGCGTCAGCTGCAACAATGGTGTAATAATAACCATAATAACCTAATAACTTTTCATAAGTGATGCCGCTGTGTGTGTGTGTGTGTGTGTGTGTGTGTGTGTGTGTGTGTGTGTGTGTGTGTGTGTGTGTGTGTGTGTGTGTGTGTGTGTGTGTGTGTGTGTGTGTGTGTGTGTGTGTGTGTGTGTGTGTGTGTGTGTGTGTGTGTGTGTGTGTGTGTGTGTGTGTGTGTGTGTGTGTGTGTGTGTGTGTGTGTGTGTGTGTGTGTGTGTGTGTGTGTGTGTGTGTGTGTGTGTGTGTGTGTGTGTGTGTGTGTGTGTGTGTGTGGAGCCATACTACTGTATGGGGCACGTTGATATATCTGTGAAAAAAGCTCCGATTATCCCAAGACTGGTCAAATAGATTCCTTACCTCAGATCAGATGTTATCCAAAAAGATTATTCCAATTCCTGATCACCATTCCAAATATCGATCACGTTTATTGATTCAGCGTTGGGTGCTGGAAATACATAATCCACGCCGTTCTGATGGCCGGCGATCACTTGGTCTCTTCAGTTGGCTTGACGGAAAAGTAAAATGAGGAAACTTCATTCATTTCAACCTAGAACCTAAAAATGATCTCTCTCTCTCTCTCTCTCTCTCTCTCTCTCTCTCTCTCTCTCTCTCTCTCTCTCTCTCTCTCTCTCTCTCTCTCTCTCTCTGATTCATAATCAAACCAGACCTCCTGCAGGCAACCACTGTGTGTGTGTGTGTATATATATTTGTGTGTGTGTAATATTCAGAAAGAGAGGGAGACAGAGAGCGAGGGAGGGATATTATATATGTATATATTATTTGGCTTAAATACAATTTTTTTATTAAAAAACATTTATTAATAATAAAAATATATATAAATAAAAATGTTGGCATCCTCTGTTATTTTACCCACTGCCTGTGGAACAAATTACCTGCCGTCATCAGGGGAGCCTGCTCTGTCGAAGCTTTTAAATCCCTGCTTAAGACCCATCTTTTCTCTCTCTCCTTCAACCTACCCTGATCTCACCTGGTCGGGGACTGACCCTTAGATTAATCTGTCTAGTTAGTTAGTCTATTTGCTCCCATGTCTGCTTTTCTGCAGACATGGGAGAACCTTTTTAACCTGTCTCTATCTCAACCCGTCCCATGGAACAGCTTCATACCGCCTTCTGTCTGGCCTGCAGCGCTGAACCTTACCTGCTCTGCCCTGACCATTTCTGAGTGGTTTCTCCTGCCCCCCGGGACATATGGCCCTGAGCCATTGTCTTGTATCTCATCCTGTATACATACACTTGCAGTAGTTCTTAGTTCTATCTATTACTCAATTTCACAATTTTCTTATATACTTTGATTCTACTGTCACCAGTATGCACCAGAGTATGCATATGCTCACTACATGTATTTATTGCTCCATCTCCGCCCACTACAAACATGGGAACTCTCTAACCCATTTCATTACATGTATGAGTGCATGCTTACCAACTGTTTCGCCTGTTTTATTGCAACACTATTATCACCGACATCTAAGAAGGGAGATCCCCCTTGAACGGCCCTTCTAAGGTTTCTCTCCTCCACGTTACCTGTGGTGCATTTTTTCCTATTGCTAGGTTTTAGTGAGTTTTTCCTTACGTTCGTGTGGGGTATGTCTGGGAGTGTTGCATTCATTTATTTAATTTATTAAAAACAAATTGGACTTCATGGTGTTTTTGTTTTGTTCTTGATTTATTGTGATGTTTCTTCTTGACTTGTGAAGACGTGTCTGGCCCATGGGGACATTAATGTGTGTTGTCGGGCCTTACAAGAAAATTTGATTTGATTTGATTTAGTGAACTGAAGACACTATTATCACCCAGAGGAGAGCAGACTATGTCCTCCTCACAGCAGAACGATAGGATTCAGGTTAAAAATCAGCAAAGTGGCCATTTAAGTGTACTGTAGGAACCTATTTCTCAGTCATGGATGAGCTGGAGAGACCCTCAGGAGAGACCCTCAGCGAGATTCAAATAATTTATTAAAAGGGAAAGAAAACTGTTGCTATGGCTTAAAGAACGAAAAATAGCCCAACTGTTTTAGAAATTGGTAACTTGCGGGCGGCTAAGTGGCGCAGTGGGCAAGGCGCTCGCAACTAACGCAGGAGATGCTGGGTTCGAGCCCAGCTCTCTGCGTTGCTTCCGGCTTGGCTGGTCGTTCATACTAATACAATTGGCAGTGTTAGGGGGTGGGAAAGCCGGTGGGTGGGGATCGGACGTTGTGGACAGCGACTCCTACAGGTCGGTTGGTGCGCCTGTACAGCAGAATCAGGAAGTATCGGGGGCAGCGTGAGCCTCCCACGCGTTACTCCTCGCCACTGAGAGATGTATCCATCAGTGGACCAATTGCATGCTTTTGCAGAGGACAAGAAGCCTTCAGTCGACTCCTTCAGACATTAAGCACCCCCCACAGCCCAAATGGAATGATTAAAAAAAAATATATAATAAAATAAATCTTTTTTCGATTATACTTTTTTTTTTCTTTTTTTTTCTTTTTAGTCGACCAATAGTCAACTAACGGCAAATTTTGGCCAATCATAGTCGACCATCCAAATCCTTAGTCGGGGACAGCCCTATAATAGTGTAATAACACTGCCGACAATGACAGTGTAATGACCTGCTATTTGCTTCCCATACAGTAGACGCCACTAATGTGTATCATTATATCCTGTATTGGCCTCTACAGTGACCTAGACCAGTGGTTCTCAAACACAAATAGATACGGAATAAGTAACGGACCCCCATTTGATAAGATTTAGTCCCAGGGACCCTCAAGATATTTGTTGTTAGATGTGACTTCGGAGTCGCACAGCAGTCTATCCTGTAGGTGGAGATTACAGTAGAGAGTGAAAGCTATGATAGCAATAGTCACTCTTATACATTCTCTCATCCGGGCTAATTGCTAGTGAATAATATATTAATGAAATTGTATTGTTCCCAATTTTTCTGGGGATCACTGGAACCTCCTCAGCGACCCCTTTATTATTATATTATTATTATTCACTTTGAGAACCACTTGCCTAGATGTTGAGTTTTTCTCTCTAATTTCATGCTTCCATGGCTTTGTCATCACATGTATTGCCCAGCAGCCAGAATGTAACCCCATACCTGTTGGTGCTTTGGATGTTCTCTTGGAGGTTCTCATTCTCTTTGCATGTGTGTGTGTCTGTGTGTCCAGTGCCAACCTTTCCAAAGCAGCATGGGGTGCCCTGGAGAAGAGCAACACCCAGGTGATGGTGCGGTCATATGAGCTGGGAGTTCTCTACCTGCCCTCTGCTTTTGTAAGTGTAACTCACACATACACAGACGTACATACACGCAAGCACGCACACACACACACACACACACACACACACATATTAGATCTGATTAGATTCAATGTCACTGTAGTACAGAGTTCAGTGAGATGACAGCAGAGGGGAAGAGGCTGTTCCTGAGCCATATAGAGAGTACATGTACGCACACACACACAGACACACACACACACACACACACAGAGACACATACATGTAACATTTTAAATCAGTATTTTCCCTCACAAGATCTATGTTTTAGATCGATGTCCATGTCTTCATTTTCTGTCTTCTTCCTCTCTTCTCCGTTCCTCTCTTCTCCCTCCTATCCTCTCCTATCCTCTCTTATCTACTATATCCTATGATCCTCTCCTCTCTTCTCTCCTATTCTCTCTTCTCTCTCTTCATTCCTCTCCTATCCTCTCTCCTCTCTCCATTCCCCTCTCTCCTATCCTCTCTTCTCCATTCTGTTCCTCTCTCTCTTCCCCCCTTCTCCTCCTTTCCTCTCTTCTCCTACACTCTCTCCTTCTACTCTCCTCCCCTCTTTACTCTCCTTTCCTCCCCTCTCTATGTCCTCTCTCCTCCCTCTCCTTTCCTCCTCCCTCTCCTTTCCTCCCCTCTCTCCTCTTCTCTCCTCTCATCAACTCCTCTCCGTCCTCTCTTCCTCCCTTTTCTATCCTCCCCTCCTTCTCCCCCTCTCTTTTTTCTCATCCTCTCTTCTATCCTCTCCTCTTTTCTATCCTCTCCTCTCTTCTCTCTGTTCCTCTCCTCTCTTCTTCAGGCTGGGAGGAGTAGAGAGAAAGGGGTTCATCTGGGTCAGTCTGGGGAGGAGTAGAGAGAAAGGGGTTCAACTCACGGTGCAGTGAACATTATACAGTCCTCGTTGTCTTCGTCTCAAGCCATGACCTAGTGTTCTGGCCTCATTCCTCTTCACCTCTGTAGGCAGGCCAACGCACACGCAATGGAATTCAGCAGGCGACTCTTTCGTGTTTGTCTTGCCTCCCCCCGATGATCACGCCGGCAGATTCAGATTCAGATTATTTTATTGTCACCGCTTTTTTAAATGTACATACATTGAGAAAAGCGTGAGCTGCTTGTTTTTCCCGGCTCCTCAACCATAGTAGTTTTGTAGACAACATAGCAACGATCTATACAATATAAGGTAAAAAGAAACTGCAGATTTTATCCTCTGCTCTCGCCTCTCCATTCCTCTCTCTCTATCTCTCTCTCCTCTCCATTCCTCTCTCTCTTATCCTCTGCTCTCTCCTCTCTGTGTTCCTCTCCTCCATTCATCTCCTCTCTCCTCCCTCTCTTCTATCCTTTCTCTCACATCCTCTCATATCCCTCATCTCCTCTCTCCTATATTTTCTCCTTTCTTCTCTCTTCCCCCTTTCTTGTCCCATCTCCTCTCCTCTCATCTCTCCTATCCTCCTCTCTCTCCCTGCCTACAGTGTCTCTTCTATTCTGGGAAGCCATAGGGCTACTGTAGGTAGGGCTGCATATTGTGTCACCATCTAATATCACAGTGTGCACATTATGCAATAGGGACATCGTGAAGGACGCAATGTTCTTTTTGTGAAAGACATTCATTCTAAGGTTGAAGCTATGCTTTAAACTGGAGAACAGTCTGTAAGCTCCTGGATCTATTCTAGACACCACCTTTCTTCCACTCATTCATAGACGAGCTCCCTTATTATAGGGTGAGCAAACATGCGTTATCATGTTGGATCATGGACTGTAGCCCGGATTGATAGATGAGTATTATCTGAATACAATGGTGTCATGGTGAGTCAACCATAGTATTTAAACAACTGCCTCATGTCTCCCTCCAATGTAAATTATTTCCTATGTTGTGCAGGCCTAGGGCTGGGTATCGTCAAATAGTTTTTATTCTGGTTTCAGGGAGCCAGCGTTTGCCATTTTTGTTAAAATATGTAACTCGGAGGGGCGGTCGGGTGGCGTAGTGGAGATTGTGCTCGTCACCAATGCAAGAGGCTGCAGTCTCGACTCCCGGAGTCAGCATTGCCTGCGGCTTGGGCCGATCGTCATACTAACTCGTTTGGCTGAGTTAGCGGGAGGGAAGTCGTGGGTGGGAATCTGGCGTTGTGGACAGCGACACCTACAGGTCAGGTCTGGGCGCCTGCTCAGCGAAAGGCAGGAAGTGGTGAAGGCAGCGTGACCTCCCACGCGTTACACTTCACCAATGAGAGTTCTCGCTGCCAGGTGAAAAAAACTGGTGTAACTCGGTGCAAGGCAAACTAGAGACATCTGCAGGACGGGAGGTGCACTAGAAATAATGTTTAGCGAAAATATTCTACAGGAAAAGGTTTCAGATTTAAATGAAACAATTCAATATAGATTGTTTTCACGGCCCTAACCCTTAATCCTAACATAGGCCATGTAGTAGTGGAGGTTGGGCATGTTCAAGGATGGAAGTTAATTTGAGTGTAAAACTCCTAAACAGTAACCAACCAAAAGAACACCCTCAACTATAATATTCCATTATTCATCCATGTATTCATTTTTTCTTTTTGAATAAATGTATCTTTTAATCAATAAATCAACTTGGGTTTTTAGCTATTGGCTACATGATATAATACAGTACTATGATAAAGTAATGCAAGAGTCCTGCAGTCTTTGTAACCTACTTGGGAAGATGGGGGAAGCTCCTGTGGCTGGTACATGGACTGCGTTTATCTAGCGCTTTACAACGTATGCCTCACATTCACTCAAACAGGTATAATAACATTACAGTCCAAAATTAAGTTGAATTGACATTGTGTTGACACTGCTTAACACTCATCTGAACATAGACATAACATAACTATAAACATACAAGCAAAGAATGTCTATATACAGTATACTGTACTATAATGGTAAATGGTAGATGGACTGCATTTATATATATTTACAGCCTACATTCACCCATTCACTCACACATTCACACACCGACAGCAGAGGCAACCATGTAAGATGCCAACTTGTTCATCGGGAGCAGTTAGGGGTTAAGTGTCTTGCTCAAGGACACTTGGACACGCTGCCAGACGAGCGCTCTGCCTCCTTCCCCCGACAGTGTTCTACACGCGTCAATAACATTCAGGCTAAAGTCAAAGCTAGACTTGGTTTCCTGTATGTTTCAATACAGACGGCTTCCTTCACACACTCTCCGCCAAATACCCTCTTGTGAAAATGACCTCCTTCCCATGTTTGACTACGGCGACGCAATCTATCAAATGGCTCCATCCTTAACAAGCTCGAAACGCTTCACCACTCGGCAATCCTGCTTTGCCACATGACACCACTCATCACTGTGATCTCTATAAACACCCTTCACACCAGACGGCTACGACACTGGTTGCAATTAGTTCATAAATCAATCCTGGGAAAGACTCGTCAGTCGTCGCTACCTCTCAAACCTCTTGCACATCTCCTTTGACGGCAATTACCGATTAAGATGCAGTGATTTCATTATGCTCAACATTCCGTGTCGTTGCAGCTATTGGAACACACTCCAACTCACAGCTTTCACATCACATGTTCAAACAAAAATCTGCAATAGGTCATAGTTGACTGCTGTACCTGCTGACCAGCCCAGCTAGCTCTCTCTCTCTCTCTCTCTCTCCTCTCTCTCTCTCTCT